>NC_136254.1:35185000-35260000 GCF_053564925.1 Oryzias latipes | reverse complement strand
AACAGTCGTCTCTTTATAATCTACAAAATCCTGCACTCTGCCAGTCAACCACACTAACGGCTACGTATGTAAAGATCTGCTGGCTTCAGCTGCTCAATAAAGCCGTTCTGAACTGCCTGGTTGGAATGAGGTTTCATTGTCTGAGTGAATGTTTCATTTTGACGTGTGGCACAGATCAGCATCACTGCTCCACTGAGAGCAATGTTCTCCACATTATAGGTGAGTTAGAAATACACAGTAATCATCTGTCAATATGTCACCTCTTGTCTGCGGCCCGGACCTTTGCTCATTTTTCTGTATTTGGCCCTCACCAAAAATACTTTGGACACCTAGATGATAGTGGGTCAGATCTTCAATCCCGTCAGAAAAAACTCCAACTGCTGAGCTTTTGGCAGTTTATTTTCATGTAGCCAAACATTTCACAGTGAAAAACAGATTGCACTTTTCAGAATTCACATTTACATTAACTCACAATGGAATAAACAAAACATATTGACCATGTGCTTCACTGGTCAATATTTTATTGCGTCAAGCTGCGTCTTCTTTGAGCTTCTTCTCTGCTTTCTTTATTGCTTCTATTCATTAATGCTGCTTCTTGATCCACACATGAACGATACCGGACGTAAAAGTGCTAAAACTTCTGGTAAACTGTCTGTTCTTTTTTTTTTTTTTTTTTTTTTTTTTTTTTTTTTTTTTTTTTTTTTTTTTTTTAACTTGTCCTGTCCAACAGCTAGGCAGACAGATGAGAGCTGAGGGCCTCTTGGGTTGGACATATTTTACTTTAACAAGAGGGGTTATTAATCTTCAGACAAACCAAAGGTATGTCTGAATAAACCCCTTTTGTAATTGAGGCCAAACTTTATTAATTTCAAACATGTCTGAAAATCTTTGGTGTTGGACCGGACGGAAAAGGAAAGAGGGGAAGAAGAAAGAGGGACGTTAGAGAGAGGGGGGGTAGGGGGTGATAATAGGAGGGGAAGGGGGATAAGACCATGAAGCAGCATAAAGCAACAAGTTTACTGGTTGTTAATCATTATGGTAAGGTTCAAATGTAAAAAAAAAAACAAAAAACAAAAAAAAAGGGCGGAGCCTGTCCACACACACACTCAAATGTTATAAACACACCTGTTAGTTGCAAAAATGTCTACCTGTCGACATGTACACAAAACAGATAGTGTTCACACGCATACTTATGCCTTAAAACCAACTAGTGTGAAATATTTCAGTCATTCAGTCTGTTGAGCTGACACCTGTGCTCAGGTGAGTGTTTATGTTCTTCTAAAATGGATGGTGGAACGTGAAAAGAAGGAGGGAGAGTGCCCAGCCATCCCCACCCCAAGACCCCCACCGCACCAGCAGCGGCAGCCGGATTCCCCCCAACACCACACGGGAACCGGCAGGGAACAACCGCCGCCCGGGCGACCAAGCCCGCCACCCAGGCCAGGGCCAGCAGGGCCGCCGCAAGGCCCCCAGAGCCAGAGAGCAGGGCTGATGCTGCTGCTGCTGATGCTGCTGCTGCTGATGCTGCTGCTGCTGCTGCTGATGCTGCTGCTGATGCTGCTGCTGCTGCTGCTGCAGCTGCTGCTGCTGCTGCTGCTGCTGCTGATGCTGCTGATGCTGCTGCTGCTGCTGCAGCTGCTGCTGCTGCTGCTGATGCTGCTGCTGATGCTGCTGCTGATGCTGCTGCTGCTGCTGCTGCAGCTGCTGCTGCTGCTGATGCTGCTGCTGCTGCTGCTGATGCTGCTGCTGATGCTGCTGCTGATGCTGCTGCTGCTGCTTCTGCTGCTGCAGCTGCTGCTGCTGCTGCTGCTGATGCTGCTGCTGCTGCTGCTGCTGCTGCTGCTGCTGATGCTGCTGATGCTGCTGCTGATGCTGCTGATGCTGCTGATGCTGTTGCTGCTGCTGCTGCTGCTGCTGCTGCTGCTGCTGATGCTGCTGCTGCTGCTGCTGCTGATGCTGCAGCTGCTGCTGCTGCAGCTGCTGCTGATGCTGCTGATGCTGCTGATGCTGCTGCTGCTGCTGCTTCTGCTGCTGCTGCTGCTGTTAGCTTTTCAAAACTCCAGTTGATCAAGTCATACCTGAGATCACCAATGTCTCAGGAGCAACTCACTAACCTGCTGTTGTTAGTATCAATCATTCAGGGGGGGAGCAGATTTCATATGATGACGTTATTGACAAGCTTGCATCAGGAAGGCCACAAAGGTTAGGTTTTAGTTAGTGTTTTCTGTTCTTAGTGCTGCAGTTACAATTATTCTAGTGTATTATTAGTGTGATTTGTAGTTTATAATATTTATTTTAGATTATTTATTTGTGTTTGATTAAATATTTCCTAACTGTATTTTTGCCATGCTGATAGTCTTTTAATTTTTATGTTCCGATAACTGTTATAATGCAGTGCAGAATTCTGATAAACATCTTTTTTTATATCAATTTCTTAGTTTCAGTTACAGTAAATGGACAAAGTGACTCTATGGGGGGGGGGCGCCAGAGGAGGGTCTCGCCCGGGGAGTAATTCAGGGTAGAACCGCCACTGCCTGCAGGTGTGTGAGCACGGAGAGGAGGTGTGGGGGGGGTCGATAAATTGTGTGTTCGGAGGACGGAGCATTTTAATAAATAGCATTCTGAACTGTGAAAAAGTATTTCCTTTATGTAAAAAAGAACTTGTTTTGTTTTTGGAATTTTTTTCGTTCATAGCTGCATATTTTGTCACATAGTGTAATTGTCAAATAATGATTTTTAAATTGTCTGCGTTTAATGTTAAAGTTGTCCTCGTTTGTCACCCATAAGCCCTTTTTTTTGGTCTACTTTTCTGAGAAAACAGTCGTCTCTTTATAATCTACAAAATCCTGCACTCTGCCAGTCAACCACACTAACGGCTACGTATGTAAAGATCTGCTGGCTTCAGCTGCTCAATAAAGCCGTTCTGAACTGCCTGGTTGGAATGAGGTTTCATTGTCTGAGTGAATGTTTCATTTTGACGTGTGGCACAGATCAGCATCACTGCTCCACTGAGAGCAATGTTCTCCACATTATAGGTGAGTTAGAAATACACAGTAATCATCTGTCAATATGTCACCTCTTGTCTGCGGCCCGGACCTTTGCTCATTTTTCTGTATTTGGCCCTCACCAAAAATACTTTGGACACCTAGATGATAGTGGGTCAGATCTTCAATCCCGTCAGAAAAAACTCCAACTGCTGAGCTTTTGGCAGTTTATTTTCATGTAGCCAAACATTTCACAGTGAAAAACAGATTGCACTTTTCAGAATTCACATTTACATTAACTCACAATGGAATAAACAAAACATATTGACCATGTGCTTCACTGGTCAATATTTTATTGCGTCAAGCTGCGTCTTCTTTGAGCTTCTTCTCTGCTTTCTTTATTGCTTCTATTCATTAATGCTGCTTCTTGATCCACACATGAACGATACCGGACGTAAAAGTGCTAAAACTTCTGGTAAACTGTCTGTTCTTTTTTTTTTTTTTTTTTTTTTTTTTTTTTTTTTTTTTTTTTTTTTTTTTTTTTAACTTGTCCTGTCCAACAGCTAGGCAGACAGATGAGAGCTGAGGGCCTCTTGGGTTGGACATATTTTACTTTAACAAGAGGGGTTATTAATCTTCAGACAAACCAAAGGTATGTCTGAATAAACCCCTTTTGTAATTGAGGCCAAACTTTATTAATTTCAAACATGTCTGAAAATCTTTGGTGTTGGACCGGACGGAAAAGGAAAGAGGGGAAGAAGAAAGAGGGACGTTAGAGAGAGGGGGGGTAGGGGGTGATAATAGGAGGGGAAGGGGGATAAGACCATGAAGCAGCATAAAGCAACAAGTTTACTGGTTGTTAATCATTATGGTAAGGTTCAAATGTAAAAAAAAAAACAAAAAACAAAAAAAAAGGGCGGAGCCTGTCCACACACACACTCAAATGTTATAAACACACCTGTTAGTTGCAAAAATGTCTACCTGTCGACATGTACACAAAACAGATAGTGTTCACACGCATACTTATGCCTTAAAACCAACTAGTGTGAAATATTTCAGTCATTCAGTCTGTTGAGCTGACACCTGTGCTCAGGTGAGTGTTTATGTTCTTCTAAAATGGATGGTGGAACGTGAAAAGAAGGAGGGAGAGTGCCCAGCCATCCCCACCCCAAGACCCCCACCGCACCAGCAGCGGCAGCCGGATTCCCCCCAACACCACACGGGAACCGGCAGGGAACAACCGCCGCCCGGGCGACCAAGCCCGCCACCCAGGCCAGGGCCAGCAGGGCCGCCGCAAGGCCCCCAGAGCCAGAGAGCAGGGAGGCACGGAGGGAAAGAGGGCGCCGCCCCAGCCCAACCAGGAGAGCAGCCCCCCCGCCGCGCCGGGAGAACCCAACGCAGGGCCCCACCGGAGAAGGACGCCCACAGCCCCAGACGAGCACCCCACCACCACCCAGGAGTTCCGGGCATCCCCCCCCCCCAACCCCAGGTACGGGCCAGGACCCCCCAAGGGAGACCCACTCCGCACTCCAGGCAGCCATCCGCCCGGCCAACGGTTGGTCCAGGGAGGAGCGAGGCAGGGGCCCGCCGCCCCCGCCCAGGAGGGGGGAACCCCGGGGAAAAAAGAGGGCCCACAAGGGGTGTTGTAAATATGGCCCGACCAGGCTCGGCCACAGTTGGAAATTTGGCGGGGCCCAGCACTCAGGAGCAAGGACCAGAACCCACCCCCCAGGGACACGAACACCCCCGGCTCAGATGTAATGTGAACCCCCCCACCGCGCGGAGAGAGCACCGCCGGGCCCAGGAAGCCAGCACCCCGGGGACACAGCCGCCGTTGCAAAGGGGCCCGTACCCCCCACCAGGGAAGAGGCAGGGGACAGATGGTCCTAGGTCCCACCTTCCTTGCAAAATGTGTGTGCGTGTATGTGTGTTTGAGAGAGTGTGTGTGTGCATGTGTGTGTGTTTATGTTGGGATGTATATATTGAGGGGGGAGGGGTGTGTGTACTAAGGGGGGTGCGGTTAAAATTGGCGGGTAGGGCACTAAGGGGACGTCTCCTGATTACTCACAGTGACGTCCCCTCACCCTCCCCACCAAGGGGCCCTAAATGTCTAAGGTGCGGTTAAAATTGGCGGGTAGGGTGCTAGGAGGACATCCGCTGCTTGCTGGCAGTGATGTCCAAGCACCCCCCCTACCAAGGGCCCTACATGTCTAAGGTGCAAATAAAACCGAAAGAGGGGGGGCCCACTCCATACGGCAACCACAGGAGGGGGGTAAACTGTCTGTTCTAGTGTCTCCTTTAAATACTTTACATCACAGTAAACAAAGAAACATTTTCCTCACATTCAATACAAAAAACAATCATTTCAGGAACAAAGAAAAAAAGATCTTTATAGTGTCAAAGAGATGTAAAAACTCAGAAATATATAAAGTAAAAATGAAAATGTAAAAGACTAAATATGGAGCTTAAAGTTTTCCTAAAGAATATTAACAGTTCATTACAGAGATGGGGGGGGGGTCTGTGCTACAGAGACGCCATGATTAACTTTAGTTAAAAGTCTGCATCAATAAATCAACAGCTGTGTGCAGTTAACCATGGCGCCGTCTGGGGGCGGAGCTTATCTGGATGATTGGCATCCCTTAATGCTGGCACGTTTCAGTCAAAGAGGAGACTTGGTTTAGGAAGAAGGTTCTGTTGGTTTAGAGAGAAAGTTCTGTTGGTTTAGGGAGAAGGTTCTGTTGGTTTAGAGAGAAGGTTCTGTTGGTTTAGAGAGAAGGTTCTGTTGGTTTAGGGAGAAGGTTCTGTTGGTTTAGAGAGAAGGTTCTGTTGGTTTAGAGAGAAGGTTCTGTTGGTTTAGGGAGAAGGTTCTGTTGGTTTAGGGAGAAGGTTCTGTTGGTTTGGACCAAAGCACCAATGGAGTCTGCTGGATCCAGAGATTCCTGCAGAGCTTATAGACAGATCTACGACCGTCCAGACTGGAATGGAACAGTTTCAGTCTCCTGTGAGACATTTGTTCTTCCAGAGTCCAGCTGCAGAACCAGCTGGACTCTGGAACCTCTGGGTGGTTCAGACCCAAACCCAGCTGGAAGGCTTTTGGTTCTGGTTTCAGTCTCTGGTGTTCTACCATGAGGAAGACACTGAGGAACATTTTCACACCTTTCTCTCTGGTTTAAACTCTCAAAGTTCAAACCTTTGTAGAGAAATACGTCCAGGATCAGAGAATGAAAACAAAGATCTGATCACCATCAAAGATTTACCCACATTTGGCAAAACTGAACTGAAAAAAGGCACCAGACTGCAGAAGTAAACAGAACTATAGACAGACCAGCATCTTCATCCTCGTCTTCTGCATCTTTTCTCAGAGAAGAACCTCTGAACATCTGTCCCACTTCATCCAGATGAGGCTGATATGTGTTTGTTGTTTCTCTCTGCATCAGAATCTGAGTTTAGACGACCAAGTTCAATGTCCTGCTGGTTGTTGGAACCTCTGGAACTTTGGTTTGGACCTTTTTTCTTCTTGGAGTTCCAGAGACCAACAACAAGAACGACAGCAGCAGCAAGAACTGACAGAACAATCCCAATGATCCCTCCATGACTCAATCCTCCTGCAGGAGAGAGAGAGGATGATGAGTGCAGAACAGAATCCTCTCCTCTTCCTCATCAGAGCAGCTGCTTCCTGCAGAGTCTCATCAACAACATCTTCAGAAAACACGTCTGATCTGAGACCTTTACTCTGACATCAAGCAGGAACACAAAGACTCACGCTGCTCACCTGAAGGAACCACGGACAGATGGACGGTGGAGATCAGCTTCAGAGGATCTTTATTTTCATGTGTGACGTTACACTGGTATGTTCCAGTGTCATTCATGGTCACGTTCTTCAGAACTACAGACAGATTTCCATCCTTCATCTGACTGTCATTCAGAAACACTCGGTTCCTGAAAGATTCATGTGGATCATATGGAGACGGTCGTCCATCTTTGAACAGAAACAGAATCTTAGAATCATTTCTTCTCCACTCTAGAAGTGAGCTGTCCTTCTTGTATTCAGGATCTTCACACATCAGAGTGACGTTATCTCCAGGTTTCTTTTTGATCTGTATATCTGCAGGAGAAGAACACAGAGAACATTCAGCTCCTATCAGCATCTCAGAGGACTTTGTCTCTAAAGTGAGGAGATCTAGAACTTTCTGGATCCTCAGAACAAAGATCCAGTCAGACAAACATGTCAGTGAACTCGCTGATGAGACCACCCTGTTTCTAAGAGATCATCCCACGACACACCACCATCCAGAAATGAAAAAAGGAGAAACTCATAGTCTGTATTGATCTACAGTCCCTCCATGATCTCACGTGCATTTTAGTGATAATTGTGGCAGAAAAAGCTGGAAGTTGCAGCTGTTTTTTCTAATAGATGTAATAATAGTTAATTTAGTTTTCAGTAATAATTTTCAACTAAATTATTTTCAATTTTACCCATTTTACCCCGTCATTCGCTGGATAATGGCGTGAATAAATACAGAAACCACTCCATGTGGCTATTAGGCTAAAAACATTTGCTGGTAGCTCCTCCCACACGCGGCATGGTGCGTTCATGGAACTCCAGTTCATTGAAGATTAGTGGAACTACTGGTAGTGCTGATGGACGAGATGGGTGACTGACATCACGAAGTAGAGACACCATCGTGATGCCACGCCCCCGCCACGCTGCGAGTCGACACCATAAGCTGCGGTTACATGAGCAAAATATCTTGATGAGATCAATGGTCGGATTAGAATCCAACCGTGTACATGGGCCCAGAAAACCTTTTTCAGATTATAACAAACGTTCACATGGTCACACTTCAGATCAGAATAAATCATTCGCTCATGCGCAGTAGTGTTTGTAATACAGGAAGAGAAAATGAGTTCTGCTGAACAGCTGCTACATACATAGATACGCCAGCTCTGTAATATACTAGATGATCTCCTAAACATGCTTTTATTAATGTTACGGTTATTATGAGGCGCCTGTTTGCTCACCATTTTCATTTTAATCCGTTTGGTCAAAGCTTTTTCTGTTGAAGAACGGAGCCAGAAAGAAGCCCGTATTAGCAGTATGCTAACATGCTAACAACATTAGCTTTGGATAAACATAAATCCATGCGGGAAATTTGCAATCTGCATCCTGGCTTCACGTAAATATGTGGGAATAACATCAGCCTTTATTTGGGAGTCGGTTTAGCTCGTGCTGGTTTGCGGCGCCTTGCGTCCGTGGAACCAGGGTTCGACTCCGGGCTGCTCCCTGTTCCCTTCTCTACTTCTGTGCCGGTCCCAAGCCCGGTTGCTTTGAGAGGGTTGCATCAGGAAGGGCATCCGGCGTAAAACATAGCCAAGTTTACATGCAACTTGTTCGCCTGATGGGAAAAGCCGAAAGAGAAACAACAACTACATCAACCTTTATTTAGTCAGGACACGACTGGAAACACAAATCCACGTGATTGTTTGAACGGTTTCTAAGGACTCATAGACATTTCTGCTTTGAAGCACACATACCGGCCCAAAGCCGCTGTGCGAGCTGGCGCTACGAGCTTTGACCGGACACACACTTTTACCGGGACACCCGGTTCTCCTAAATTCGGTCGCTCGTTCACGTAGAGCTGTGGGACAGATCGCAGTCCTAAGTCACCCACACGTAACAAAGCATCCTCCCTTCCCCTCAAACACAAAGCTGTAAGGGCGCGCTCCACCGGTCCGGTCCACCTGACTAATTTAGTGCAGGCGCGGACAACTTCTTTTCTATTTTATTTATTTCTTCATTTCTGTTAAAGTAACTTCCCTCAGTTTAGACTGGATTATTGTGGATGAGTCATTATTCGGGAAATAAAATAAATACAGTAATAAAGTACAATAATGAATAATAATAATATTATAACGAAAAAATATCCCCCCCCCCCGACGATATCATCGTCCATCCCAATGGTTTACTGCAAACATCATCGACTGCCAATTTAAGGGACATCGCCCAACCCTAAGTGGAACTCCAACAGCCACCCAGCCTAACTTAGACCACTACTTAATTTTCACGAGAAAATGAAAACCGCCGTGTGGATGAAGCTATGACGGAGGAACCGCTCAATGAAGTCACATTTACCAGGGCTCTGGAGGTTCTGAAGCGGGACATTTGTGATAAGCTGGACAGTAAGATCGATGCAGTTACTCATACGTTGTGTTTTTTATTTTTTTTTTAACAGGAACAGTGCACAATAAAAGCTGATAGAAGCTGCAATGCGCCAGAATTAGCCCAAAAGCTATTTTTCATCTGTAGTCCGTCATTCGTGAAAGAGGAGTTCAAAGCTGCTGTATATTCCTTACAAGCCACTGTCAACTCTCAGGGAGCCACCATCAAAGATCTGGAGCTTTCAGCCACAACGTGCAGTGATGACCAGGGGCCTCATTTATAAAACTTTGCGTAGGATTTGCTTCAGAGGTGGCGTATGGATTAAACATAGGACGTGCGTACGCACAGAAATATTTGGATTTATAAAACCGTGCGCACGCACATCCTACGCATCTTTCCCTTAATAAATCACAACCAATCTAAATGCAGCCCAGCTTTTGCGGCTTTATGACACGCCCACGTCAAAAAGACGTAACTTCACTCAATGTGAAGTAGAAGTTATCGTTGGCGAGGTGGAAAAGAGGAGAAAAATGTTGTTTGGAGGGCACAGTGTGGGCATTACTAATGCCAGAAAGTCACGTGAGCGGCAGACGGTGGCAGACGCCGAAAATGCTGTAGCCTCACAACCTCGGACCGTGGTTAAATAAAAAAGAAAAGGTCGGACATCAAAGTCGAGGCAAAAAAACGTCTGGCGCTGCATCGCCAGAGTGTGTCTGAAACGGGTGGGGGGGGGGGGGGGGGTACACCGGAGCTGGCCCCCTTGTTGAGAGACTGACAGCAATTATTGGGGAATCCCTATTAAGTGGAGTGGTGACTGAGGCGGAGGGGGAACACTGACGCGCCAGATGCACCGGGTGACACCCCCCCAAAAGCCCGCAGAGGTCCAACAGGACGGTTCGAGGAAGTCGGAACCGGCTCCTAAACCACTCGTCCTCGTTTGCCAGCAAGTCTTCTTGCTGTCTAAAGATGCGTTCACTCCGAATTCTTTCATTTGCCACATCTTCCAAGAGCACAACATCAGCCATTGTGCGTCATTACGCATTGTGATGGGGCATTTTATTTCCCTCCATTTAATCACATCTGACAAGCTACAGATGTCGGTAATAATCGACGTGGAAATGGGAAATTGTTCCGCGCAAATGTAATTTCTTGTTGCTTTCTGAATGGTTGAGACATACGCCATACATTGTTTTATCAAAAATAAAACAAACTAAAGGCATATGCATGAATACCATAATTCTGTAGCTTATGAAGAAATGTTTTAATATGAAAACAACTTTCCCCAGTGGACAATTAATCCGTCCGTCTATCTAACTGCACCTATATCTGCTCAGCCAGACGGACACATTGACGAGAACATCAGTTTTGTACATTGGTGGTCAGGGTGCACTATTCTCTTTAATTTTTTTTTTTTTTTAGGGTGCACTATTTTCATATTAAAGAGAAGATGCCACGCCAGGCGGGGGCCAACACACCTCTCCTTTTCCAGGGCAAAAAGATTTCCATCTTTCCATCTCACCCTTCCAGACGGGACAGTACGTAAGTTTACTGAGCCATCAGCAGCTACTGACTTTGTCAATAAGATTCTGGGAAACTCTACCTAAGATGCACACCCACTTTTCATCTCACTATGGTTTATATGTGGGCTGTATAATTTTTATTTGTTTATTTTTTAAGCTTTTAATTTCTAACAGTTTTTTTAAATATTATTGTGTATTTTATTTTTTGCTTGTGTGTGTTTGTATATATATATATATATATATATATATATATATATATATATATATATAAATAAATATATAAAAACTTGCCCCTTTCACCCTTCCGTGGATTGTTTCTCCTCCAAGCTGGGGTCCTCTACCAGAGGCCTGGGAGCTTGAGGGTCCTGCAGTATCTTAGCTGTTCCTAGCACTGCACTTTTCTGGACTGAGAGGTCTGAGGTCTTTCCAGGTATCTGTTGTAGCCACTCCTCCAGCTTGGGGGTTACTGCCCCGAGTGCTCCAATTACCACAGGCACCACTGTCACCTTCACTTTCCAGGCTTTCTCCAGTTCTTCTCTGAGTCCCTGGTATTTCTCCAGTTTCTCATGTTCCTTCTTCCTGATGTTCCCATCGCTTGGCACTGCCACATCCACCACAACGGCTTTCCTCTGTTCTTTATCCACCACTACAATGTCTGGTTGGGTCTCCATTATCATCCTATCAGTCTGGATCTGGAAGTCCCACAGGATCTTTGCCCTCTCATTCTCTACCACCTTCAGAGGTGTTTCCCATTTTGACCTTGGGGTTTCCAGTTCATATTCTGCACACATGTTCCTATATATTATTCCAGCCACTTGATTGTGGCGCTCCATGTATGCTTTACCTGCCAGCATCTTACATCCTGCAGTTATGGGCTGGATTGTTTCAGGCGCCTCTTTGCACAGCCTACACCTTGGGTCTTGTCTGGTGTGGTAGATCTACACCTTGGGTCTTGTCTGGTGTGGTAGATCTACACCTTGGGTCTTGTCTGGTGTGGTAAATCTGAGCCTCTATTGCTCTGGTGCTCAGGGCTTGTTCCTGAGCTGCCAGGATGAGTGCTTCAGTGTAGAGGGCTGCATTGGGATTGGGTCCCGCCGGGTCCCACGGGAGCCAACGCAAATCTCGCAGTACCGGGCGATATGAATTGAACCAGCTAAAGTAATTGTCTGATGGCTGCATGGAGCGATGTGTTTATCAATGCATGGTAGACACGGAAAATGTGGAGAGATCAGGTTTATTATTTTGGAGAGTTCTGCTTGGTAATCATGTTTCCATGTCTAAGTTCATAAAATCATCCCAGAAAGGATGAAACGACTTAGCTCTTGTCGAGGACGGACGCTTTTCCTCTCGCTACTCCTGTATCAGCCCCCCCCCAGCTTTTGTCTGTCTTCCCTGGAGCTGCATCTTTCTGCCTGCTGCTACTCCTGCTCTTTTTACACTCTAAAGATGGATCTGATCAGCTGGTCTTTGAATTCGATCGACAGAGTTTTTTCCACACTAAGGAACGGGAGAGCGGACCCTTCCTGCCCAGACGGCACCCACGCGGCTGGATACACCATCGATCCATGGAGCAAGTGGAGGCTGGCGTGCCTGGCCCAGCTGTCTGTGGAAGACGTTGAGGATGTGTACCTCTTTGGATTTATGATAGTTGGATTCCTCATCATTGGGATCGGAGGATTTCTGATCTATCAGGCAGTCTAGGAGCAGAAGACGGAGAGAGGCGATTCGTCTGAGCTCTGGAGTAAGATTCTTCGGGGAGGAGAGACTCAGTACGAGAAACTTTCACAAGTGGATCAAAAGCTCTGTGCTTGTCTTGCCCACTTAAGCAGGATGCTCTCGATCTTTGAACTTGTGCAGAAGATGGATACCAGCTTGGAGCGCGTTTCTGCCCGAATTGAGGCTAGACTGGTCTAAATTGCCCACATTTTGGATCAAATCTGCCTCTCAGCGCAAGACCAGTCAAGGACACAGCCAGGAAGAACAAACAATCTGCTGGCGCCGGAAAATTTAATCTAATCGGACCCCCCCTGAGACTCCTTGGCTCCAACCAAAACATCATTCGCTCTCAGAGTGTGAAAACCGGCGCAGTGCTGAAGGCCGATGCTGCTGCTCACCCCCCACCCACCCCCACTCGACCTCGACATTCCTCGGAACTCATCCCCCGCCCCCGAGTGAGCACTCCTGGAGACACGAGCGCCCTGGGCAGCTGCGACCGGAGTGTAACACAGGGGGGGGGCCCACCCCCTTATCCACCCTTCCCAGTGATCCTTGTGTACTGCGTGGCCGTGAGAATATGTGCTTCTGTGTTCAGACGGTGTTTTTTTCTTGTATCTACACATTGTATCACAGTGTTGAGATACGACTTTTTTTTGTCACCTATTGTAACCATATTTACCCATCCTAAGAAAAAAGGTGCGTATTTGCTGCAGCTGCCTCAGTAAAACTCGAACTGTATGTGTATTTGTTGTATGTCTGATCTTGTTCGGGTTGCACTGGAAGTAATTTCGTATGTCGGTGCAAAAGCTGTGCGTATGACAATAAAGGATTCTGATTCTGAAAGTCTCTGCTTCAACTCCCGCAGTGAAAGCTGCGTCTAAGTCTGACGCCCGTGTTTCAATCTGTAAGAGTTTGAAGCCAAAGCCCCTCCCTCGCCTCTCCACCTGCTTTTCCTCTCCCTTGTAACAATTCACCCTCCACTCAGCGAGGGGAACGTCACAACGGCGTTCTACGGCTGGGGTATTAAATGTCAAGACAATCTGCCCTCTAATATAAACCAGGAAAACAATCATATAATAGTTTGTTTGTGTAGCCGTGTAAAAACCCACAGTTCAAACCCAAGTCCCGCAGTTTTGCTAGCAAAAAGAAATGTTCTGGAGGAAAAATGAGTGTTCGACAGTCACACGTGTTCGGGTGGAGGCCGCTCCGCCTCACTTACTGGAACGCATCATTCCACCCGTCAATGGAGCTGGCACAGATCCTCGTACCAGACGAGCCGAGCTCTTAACACAAAGTTACACAAAGTTTTTGTTGTGACACACACACCGGATCTGACCCCTCTTGATGAGAGACTGGCCGCTATTATTGGGGAATCCCTATTAAGTCCCCCTCATCGGCGTCCCCTTCCCCCTCCGTCACTCGGTGACTGTGGTGACTGTGGCGGAGGGGGACGCCGACGCGCCAGACGCACCGGATGACACAGGTAAGAGAAATAATTGAAATGAATGCAGTCAAGTCACATGTATGCAGGCTACACAATTACAGATTATTAATATAGAACAATTTTATTTTAGTTGCTGGGTGTTCCAGCGGGGCCAGTGGTTACGATGCTGCAGCTGAGCAGCCCTCTGAGCAGCCCTCTAGACCCAGCGTCTCCACGGCACGAGGCTCTCAACCCTCCAGCAGTGGACGTGTCCTCACCGATGCAGTCCTTGAAATGCAGAGGGAAGTCAGTAGTTCACTCAGAGAGGTGGCCAAGGAGTTGGGCGAAATCAAGATCGCCCTGACTGAAATAAACTGCACGATGAGGGAATTCTTGAATAAATAATATTTTCCACACCTCTTGTTGTTCTTTACAAGCGACGCATCCCTTCCAAACGCTGGCGCACAGCAGCAGCAAATGGCTCAAATGCGTGGGGATGGGGTTCAGGGTCGGGGCCAACACAGCAATCAGCGCCAGGGGGTAGAGGCACGTTTTTAAGCTGTGCCACATTGTGTAGCACAGCACATGCCAGCACGATTTGGCACACACTGTCACTTTCACGTGTTTCTTCCATCTGCCGACGGTGTCGCCGTTTCTCATTTCACCCGTTTTTGTGCGTACGCCTGGGTCAGAGCTTGGAGGACCGCACATTTTCCCGTCAAGTTTGCTTTTTATAAATCTCAACTATTGCGTAGAGAGTGGCGTACGCCTTCTTTTGTGCGTACGCAACGTTTATAAATGAGGCCCCAGGTCTTTATTTCCCGGAAGGCACGATCGGTTTGCTCAAAAACCCGGATTTCCGGGAATTCCCGGAAGACTTTCATCACTGCCCTAAGATTTTCAGTTGGGGGGCCACAGTGCTCCTAGTGAAAGAAGTTAGTCTGGAGCCTTGGCATAAGTTAGTTCTTTATGCGGATGACTTCCTGCTGTTTATATCTAAGGCTAAAGACACTATCCCTCATATTTTAGATCTTCTTGGTAAGGATGGAACTGTTTCCAGTTACAAAATAAATCTGCAGAAAAGTGAGTTAATGCCACTTAACATGTCTGAGACATCAGTCATGAAGAAAATTATTCTCCTATTTAAGCTGACAAGAGCTAGCTTTGTTTATGTAGGAATAATTGTAACACAAAACCCTGTGATTTTTTTTAAAGATGAATGAAACTGCAGGTGACAATGCAACAGGACCTGGCTAAATGGTTTCCCCTTTGCCTCTCGCTAGTTGGGAGAGTGAACGTGGTTAAGATGTCTGTATTACCTAGATTTCTTTATCTATTTCAGAGCATCTCCGTATACATCCCAAACAGCTACTTTAAAAACTTGACTATTATTTCAGTGTTTATATGGAACGGCAAAAAGAAACTGTTGTGCAAGGAACATCTGCAGAAAACAAAACAGCATGATGGGTTTTTAATTCCAAACCTGCGCTATTATTATTGGGCCGCTAATCTGTGTTGTATGTCTTACTGGGTACATTACTCCAATGACGTTGGACCGCCATGGGTGGAGATGGAGAAACTGTCTGCTGGGCCTGATTAGTTGCCATCAGTCATTGGTGCAACACTTCCACTGGCCAAACCTCTGACTATTGATAATCCTGTAGTACATAACTCGATTAAAATCCAATCAATTTTTCCAACCTTCATTGTTGGATGCTGCATTTCAGAGGTGGGAGCAACAAGGTTTGAAGACCTTTAACAATTTATTTTCTGATAATTAATTATTGCCCCTTTTCAGCAACTGGTTGACAAATATAATGTTCTGAGCTCAGATTTCTTTAGATACTTACAGTTGCGTCATTTCATTATGACCTCTATAACAGGGTTTCCTATCAAACCTCCTCAAAATACTCTGGATAACATTTTGATCTTCAATCCCACTCAGAAGAAATCTGTATCTAAATTGCTTAGCATGATCTCAGCCGTAGAGTCTCCCACGATGCTAACCCTTAAAACATCCTGGGAGCAGGATCTTAGTGAAACAGATTGGGAAAATATCGTGAGGAACGTCAACTCTTCAATGTGTGCAAAACACTGTCTACTGCAGTCAGATTACCTCAAAAATGTATCCACACATTGATCCATGGTGTAACAGATGCAAATCATCAGAGGCCACATCAATTCACACTTTTTGGTACTGCCCTAAAATACAGTGCTTTTGGGGAAATATCTGAGGCACAGGTGCATCTTGGGAGTCAAACTAACTTTAAACCCACTTGTATTTCTGCTTGGAATGAACAGTGGGGCCTGCAGGCGGTCAGAGGATCATTACCTTTTCAACTTTGTTAGCTCGACGCCTCATGCTTCTTAAGTGGAAGGATGCTGCCCCGCCCACTTTATCACATTGGATTAGAGATGTGCTTTACCATCTTAAACTTGAAAAAATAAGATTTACTGTGAGTAGGGCTGGGCGATATGGCCTAAAAATAAAATCTCTGATTTTATTTTTTTTAATTCGATTTCCGATTTCCCCCCCGATTTTTTCCCCCCACCCTACTTAAGGAAAGCAATAAGTACAAACGGCAGACAAGTTAAAGCAAATGTTGCTTTTATTTAATCATACCCAAGACCAATGTAACGCCCATTTCTGGGATGAATAATAAATAAATGAACACGCTCTTGGAATCAAAGTTAAGTATAAGATTTTTTTCTTCTTCTTACTCCCTTTTTGGACTTGTGTTTAAATAATTGTGTCTTGTTTTATATAACTTTTGTGTTGTTTTTGTCTAATATCGTTATTCTAAACTTGTTTTCACTTATCCAAAATAAAAAGGTTACTTCCCTACTTAAAGTCCCAGCTGTGTTTTAAGTCACACTTTATAGTCTAGACCAGTGTTTTTCAACCTTTTCTGAGCCACGGCACACTTTAACCTTAAAAAAAATCCCGCGGCACACCAGGATCCAAAAAAAAAAAAAAGGAGAAACTCAGTCTGTATTGATCTACAGCCCCTCCCTCCACAATCTCACATGCATTTTTGAGATAATTGTTGCAGAAAAAGCTGGAAACTGCAGCTGTTTTTTTCTAAAAGATGCAATAAAAGTTAAGTCAGAAGATTTAAAAACAGTTTAATGTGTGTTCCTTGGTTTCAAGACGTTTAACAACAGATCTCCTTGTGCGCTGTCACTCACACAACCCAATGCATCATGGGAGATGTAGTGCATAAAACGGCAAAAGATCGCTTTTCGGAGCTTCATTGTTTTGTTCACTTGTTCCACGGTCTGATACCGGATTCTGTGGAAAGCTACACCGCTAAAGACGATTTTTGTTAGAACTGAGCGACTTTACGAGCTAAATCGGGACAAGGAAGTGAAGACTTTAACCACTTCTGATTGGTCAGACTGATGACATGTGATTAAGCCTTCAAGAATGATTGGTGGAGACAGTTAAAGGGGCGGGACTTTTCCAAAATACAGCCGGAGCTGCAGCTGAATCGTGGTAACGTCATTCTTATCAAAATGTCTTTAATAGATTTAAATAAACGCAAAAAAAGTATTCTACGATCTTTTATATTCCTAACTCCTCAGTGTTTTATCAGGGCCTGTTTGGATGAACAGAGAGCTGAAATCCTGGAGATGGGAAATGTTAAATCAGTTAATGAGGGCAATTTCCCACGGCACACTTGACCATCTCCCACGGCACACTGGTTGAAAAACACTGGTCTAGACTAAAAGGAGACAAACATTCACCTTGACAGCAGCACCATTTTCTGAAGGATTAACTCGAGGAATTGTTTCAGCTCTACATGTTTGCACTCTACTTGGTATTGATTTTTCATATAAATATTCAATTTTACCTAAATAATTTTATATTGTCATGTTTCTCTCTGCTTATCACTTGTACCATTTTATTTTCTTAATTTTAGTTTTTTTGCTAAATTGAATTGTAGTAATAGTAGTAACCTATATATACATATATACATATATATATATATATATATATATATATATATATACATATATACATATATATATATATATATATACATATATACATATATATATATATATATATATATATATATATATATATATATATATATATATATATATATATATATATATATATATATATAGGTTTTCCAGAAAATAGCGGTTCTCTCTGTGACATAAATATTGAAACACTTGATCATCTGGTTTTTGATTGTTTATATGTTTACAGTTTTTGGTAGGATTTTTTTTCTTGGTGGTCCTCAAAGTTTCCTTTTCCTATTGCTATTCAAAAACACACATCTTATTATTTAGAGTAGTTTTCTGGGAAATTCTTCATTCATACGATTTATAAAAATCAAACCCTTGTTCAATACATTTCATAAAGAGATCAGTTTATATTTTAAATCTCTGACATTAATGAAAAACAAAAAGGCAATAAAACTGTTCACTTTCATTGAAAACAACATGTTGTATGACAATCCGTAGTATTGTGAACTACAATTCAAATGTTATTTTTATTGTTTTTTTCCTTTTTATGTCTTTCTGTTGTAGTTATGTGAATATGTGTCATCTTTTGATGTTCTAATAAAAATAAAACATTTACTTCATTATTCTGACGTTTGACACGTGAAACGAGAAAACTAATTAAAAGAATCTCACCTGGTGTTGTGGACTCAGCAGAACCACACAGAAGGAGGAGAACAGAACAGAGGAACCACATCCTTGGAGATCCAGCTGTGGTCTCCAGGAGAAGCCCGGTCCTCTTCATACTTGGACTACAAATGTCTTCTTCTGTTTCCTCTTGAGGACAGTTTTTATCTTCCTGACACTTGATCAACTCTGTTAAGACGTTATTAGCGGCTTCAGTCTGAGACTTCTCCTCTTTTCCTGTTGACAACATATAAAAACTAAAATGACGTGTCTGTCATTCCATCATTGAGATTCTCATTGAAACAACTATTTATGATCCTCCAGTGTTGGATTCTTGTAGTTTTCTGCGCTGTAATCCAGTCGGAGGAAACTGTTGTAAAGGAAAAACGAAATTATTGTGTAGTAAATGAGTGGATTCTAAATAAGTCACATTGATTGATGGTACTATTTTAAAAAGTAAGTATGAACTTAATGACCTCTATGAAAACATCTCAAGTTATAATGTGAACATTAACCCTGAAGGATACAGGGACATAAAATAAATATGTTGATTATTACAAAATAAAGCAGAATACAGACCAGACCTGCACACTAACACAACATTCCGGTGGAAGCTGGTCTAATGGGAGTCACCTGATGGTGTCGCTACTCACTACAGCCATGCTGCAGAGGGTATAACAGGAAGTTGTGTGGTTAGCATCAATGAGTTATATCACTAGAGGAGACATCACGTGGTTCCTCATGGGATAAGTGTACATTTTATTTTGCTAAACTTGTATACAGCATACTAGGCTATTTATACAGATTTATACATTTCTGACTCAGTGACTGAGTAAGGTTTCCAATGGACTCAGACTTCAGGAAAAAGTGGATCTTAGCTATCAAAAGAGTTAACCCAGATGGATCACTGTGGTACCAACTAGTAATACAGTCTGGCTGTTCAAAACATTTGTGGAAACACATTTAGATAAGAGGCCAGATTGTTTTTTTAGGGAAAATCTATTGTTCACTTTTGGATTACTATTATTATTATTACTATTATTATTATTACTATTATTATTATTGTTAATAATAATAATATAATTATTTTTATTATTATTTATTGACTTATTATTTGTTTTTAATTTATTGTTTGTATTGACTTACTATTGATTTATTATTATTATTATTATTGACTTATTGTTGGGTTTTTCTAAATAATTTAAATTGCATGTCAAAGAGGTCTAAAACTTCTAAATGTTTAGAAATTAATTTTAAAAAAAATTTCTAGTATTTTTTTTATTTGTAAGAAGTCCTGCAACAATGCATTTTCATTCTGCATTTTCATTCAAGTTTGAGCTTTTAAGGCTGACTGTTTCTCTTCTTTAACAACAACAAATGATGTATCTATATATATATTATATACATAAAATATAATATATTTATATATATGTATAAATATATTTAAATCTAAAAATATACACAGTTTACAAAAGCTACTTAGACACCACTAAAATCAATGGAAATCAATGTCATGTGGGCGTCGTCGACCTCACCAAGATGGCGTCGCGCTCCGCCACCGTCGGCCAGGCTTCTAAAGCGGGCGTGTCTCCTCTAGTGATAGAACTCATTGGTTAGCATGGTGCTAGCTTCCTGTGAGAAAGCCGGTTAGCTCAGGGAGCAGCGTGAATCAGCTCGAGCTGAGTGTGGATCACGGCAGAGGAAGATCCTGTTTTATCAGGGGTTTACAGACCGGGCCTGAGGTTTTGCCACGCACCAGAGCAGGAACTGTGAACTGCTGTCCTGTTGTAGATTTTTGGTTTTGTTTTTCTGCTCCTCACGGGCTCACGTAGCTAGGAGCTACACATGTGACGTGGCTGATGCTAGCTAGGAGCTCCGTGTTCCCATTTTCCGCACCTAAGGACTTTTCATGGCATTCACAACGCGGATTGCGAGATCAAATAAAGTATCTGCGAGATTGTACTTTGTCGTGAAATTTACAGGAGATGAAGAAAACAGACATATAGAAACACGAAGGAGGCAAAATTAGAATCAGAAACTAACCTGTTGCGAAAAAAGTGGTTTTTGACAACCGTCCGAACGAGGTTTTAGCCGGGAAATTATTTCAGTAGTTATACTGCCGTGAGGGAGGGCAAAGACAAATATTTTGTCGACAATGTTTTTAAAAGATTTGCCCGACTTTAGGCAACCTTCCGAGAAAGCAGTTCTCGATCGAAGAGAGAGTGGCCAGTAGTAGTGCTGCAGCCGCGCGCGCAGTGAAGCTGTTCCAACTACACCTGGCCAACAGTCATCTGAAAACCGCCCAACGGGGGCGGGGCGAACCCCCGGGGGTCCATCCCCACCTCACACACGTATGTGTGTGTGTATAATTTTATAACCAAAACATAAATAGCACAACTTAGAATCAATACAAATTCGATGAAGACAAAGGAATTAGACCTTCACAAATCACAGATGTAGAAAGGGGATTTTAATCATATTGTTACATCTGACTGTTAAGTGTAGGCCATTCTACCTACCGAGGGAGCTGCAGTGCATCATTGTTTACATTCCCCCCTCAGGTAACGAGGCAGCTGCACTCCAGGAGCTGCACAACATGATCAGCAGGCATGAGAACAACTACCCTGATGCTGCATTTGTGATCCTAGGAGATTTCAACCACTGTTATCTCCGGAAAAGTCTTCCAAAATTCCACCAATTTATTGATTTCCCCACCAGGGGAAAAAACATTCTGGATAAATGTTACAGCAACATCAAAAATGCATATGCTGCCACCCCCGAGCCTCACCTCGGAAAGAGCGATCACCTAGCCATCCTGCTGAAGCCCACATACACAAGGAGGCTTAAAGCAGATCCAGTCACAACCAGGACTGTAATGACTTGGACTGACAAAGCTGTGAAAGAACTGACAGGCTGCCTGGAGGCCACAGACATGAGCATCTTCAAAGCAGCTTCACCAAACATGGATGAATATACGGACACAGTCAGCAGCTACATAGACTGGTGCACCTCCATTTGCATTCCAACTCGGACCATCCGCATCCTCCCCAACCCCTGCGCTAGAGCGCACCAACTATATATATATATATATATATATATATGTATATATATATATATATATATATATATATATATATATATATATATATATATATATGTATATATATATATATATATATATATATATATATATATATATATATATATATATATATATATATATATATATATATATATATATATATATTACTATAACAAAAAGAGGTTATAGAACTTCAGAAACCAGAGTGTAGATTTGTATAAACCCCTTTTTGTTTTATTGTTTTTTATTTATTTGTTACATTTAGTGTGTGTGGGGAGGGAGAGGGAAAGAATGAAAGAGGGGGGGTGGAAGAGAGTAAAAGGAAGAGACGTGAGAAAGTGGGAATACAAGCACTGATTTGAATAAGTTATTATTTTAAGCTGTAACAATTATACCAGATCTGCTGGAAAGACGAATATTACATCAAAGGTGAAAATCTGAAGACATCTGTCCATCAATAACTGTGGGTTAGGGGGAGGGGTGAAGCAGACAGGAAGCAGTGTGCACCTGTGCACGTGGGGGTGGAGACACATGCATGATGCTGAAGTGAACCGTGTGTTCATAAGGGGAACCAGATCCTACCCAGCCAGAGCAGGAGAGGGGGGGAGAGACCCCCAGGCCAGGAGCGCCCCCGGCGACAGGACCCAAGCAGGCCAGGAGGGGGGGCGAGGGCAACGCCCACCCAGCCAGGCGAGGAGGAGGCCCCCCTACAGGTGCCTCCCCGGCGCCGAGATGCATTGGCGAACCCGGCGTCCGGCCCCCAGGCTACAGGACAGGTCACTTAGCCGTACCAGGCGGCAGCCATGGGGGCCAAGGACGAGGCTAGGGCACCGAGAACCCATGAGCCCTCCACCACCCAGCCGGCGCCCCATCCCTGCAAGCCAGCCCCGGCACCCGACCCGAGCAAGCCAGAGATCACCGTGCACCCACAGTTGTCCCACCCATGCACTCTCGCACACACACTCACAATCTTCTGGTTGCCCCCCACCCCCGTTGCCACGCAGTAACCCACTCCGGCTGACTGACCCCCCAGCGGTGCACGCCTGACCACCACTGCAGCCCCCCCGGCCCCGCCACGGCGACCAGCCACCCAGCACGGCACCCGGCTGCTGTTCCCGGTCAGCCGTACTGCCTACCCTGCACCCAAAAGGCACCCCCTTACTGCTGGATTCCTTTGTTCTTCCATGAAGCAAAATTAATCGTGTTTTTGTTAATCAAAATGTCAGGGTTGTTCCAAATGGGGGTAAGTTTACATGGAAATAATGTGAGGTTGTTTTTTTTAAGAAAATCTCACCAGGCTGTTAACGATGAGCTGATGTTTAAACTTCTGAAGCATTTGTGTTGTTTAATTTTAGAACTGAAGAAAGGTAAATTAGAAATATCTAGGTTATCACAGAGATTTTGTTCTATGTCTAGCCAGGATTCATCTAGCACATCAGGATTCAGCCATTTTTGTACATTACACAATCTGTTTGCAGAGTAGTAGTCCTGGAAGTCTGGAAGGCCTAGTCCTCCTCTATCTTTAGGTTTTTTAATAGTTTTTAAACTGATCCTTGGTGGTTTACCTTCCCAGAGGTATTGGGAAATGAATGAGTCTAATGATTTGAACCAAGTAGTTGGAGGTTTGGAAGGAATCATTGAAAATAGGTAGTTAATTTTGGGGAGAATCGTCATTTTTATGGCTGCAACTCTCCCGATTAGAGAAATGGGTAGAGTTTTCCATCTAGTGAGATCAGCCTCGGTTGTTTTAAGTAGTTGGGTGTGGTTTAGCTTGAGTAGATCAGAAAGCCTAGAGGAGATATTTATACCTAAGTACTTTATGTTGCCTGTTTGAAATTTAATGGATAATTAGGTTAGATAGTTGACATTAATTGGCAGAATTGTGCTTTTAGACCAATTAGAGTGAATAATAAAAAATCATCTGCATAAAGACTTATTTTGTGTTCTAGGTTTTTGGTTTGAATGCCTTCAATGCCTCGACTTTGCCTAATAGCAGCAGCTAGAGGTTCAATAAATAGTGCAAATAAAGACGGAGATAGTGGACAGCCTTGTCTGGTTCCTCTTTGTAAATTAAAGCTTGGAGATGTTTGATCATTTGTTCTAATACGAGCATTAGGAGAGGCATATAGTATTTTAATCCAGTTAATAAATGATTTTCCAAAGCCAAATTTGTTCAGGGTGGCTATTAAAAATTTCCAGTTGACCCGATCAAATGCCTTTTCTGCGTCCGGTGACAAAATGGTTGCTTCACGGTTGTTGATGGTTGTATAATCTATGAGGTTGATTAATCTGCGCATGTTGGTAGATGAATGTCTACCCTTTATAAAACCTGTTTGGTCAGGATGTATTAGAGAGGGAACTACCTTCTCCAGCCTTCCCGCCAAAGCTTTGCAGATTATTTTAAGATCTGCATTAATCAGTGATATGGGTCGATAGCTGGATGGTGATGTGGGATCTTTCCCAGGTTTCAGAAGTAAGATTATATTAGCAGAATTCATATTTGGAGGTAGATAATTGTTGTCCTTAATTTCTATTGTCATTCTGAGAAAAATGGGAGCTAAGATTTGCCAAAACTCTTTATAAAATTCTGCTGGGAAGCCGTCTGGTCCTGGGGCTTTTTTACTAGGCATGTTGGTTAATGCTTTATGCAGTTCTTCTTTAGTAAAAGGGGACTCCAGGGCTGTGATTTGTTCCTCTGTTGGTCTAGGCAAATCTATGCTATTGAGAAAACTGTTGATGTCATTGTCAGAAGGATCAATTTGGGATGAGTAGAGAGATTGGTAAAAGTTTTTAAAAACTGAATTTATTGCAGCTGGATCATGTGTTGCGTTTCCTGTTAGGTCTATGACTGATGAAATAGTTGTCTTCTCTTTGTTTATTTTAAGTTGATTTGCCAAATATTTCCCAGATTTATTACTGTGATCAAACCTCTCCAAGCGTAGTCTCTGTAATAAAAACTGTGTTCTTTGATTAGTTATTTCATTTAATTCAATTCTTACTTTCCTTATTTTTTGTAGAGTTTGTTCATCCGGAGAGTTGCTGTAGGTTTCCTCTAACAGTCTGATTTTTTGCTCTAAATCCACTAGTTTAGAGTTTTCTTTTCTTTTTTTTGTGGGATGAGAAGGCGATTATTTTTCCTCTCATGACTGCTTTCCCGGCCTCCCATAAAAGGCACGAGGAAATACCTGGGTGGTCATTATTTTGAAGATATGAGGACCATTCTTTAGCAAAGAAATCTATAAAGTTAGGGTCTCTGAGCAACGATGTATTGAACTTCCAGCTCCTTAATGAAGGTGGTGATGTTTTGTTTTTAAGAGTCAGGGTAACTGGTGCGTGGTCGCTGATAGTAATGGGGTGGATCTGTGCTTCGGTAGCTATGCTCAACAAGGAGCTGTTAACCAAGAAATAATCTAGCCTGGATTATGATTGATAAACTGTGGAAAAAAAGGTATAAGCTCTTTTTGTGGGGTGGAATAAACGCCAAACATCACAAAGACCAAAATCCTCCATGTACTGTTTAACAGTGTTTGTGGATTGCCAGATTCTAAGATTTCCTGTGTTATTTAGCCTATCCATCTCTGGATCTAAACACATGTTGAGGTCACACACAATAATTAGCCATTTGTCTGGATGCTCAGATAGCGCAGAGAAGAAGGAATGAATGAATTTAGGGTCATCTACATTGGGGGGGTACGTAACAAGGGTAAACTAACTGTTTAATTTATATTATTATTTATTTTGAATTTAACTAAATCCTGATAATTTTTTATATATATTTTAAGAAATGTTCATATTATTTATAATCAGGATGTGTATATATTTTTGAGACATGAGTGCAAATATCTGTACTATCACTTTAGGAGAACTTTCTAGTTTTTGTGCGCCATCCCCCCTTTCTCTCAGTTCGAGCGAAGACAGCTGAGAGGAGGTAATGCGTTTGTTCTCTGCTTTCATTTTGAATTTATTTTGTTGTTTACTGCTGAAAATGCAACAGAAATGGTGGTGAAGTGAAATTGTTACTTTGTATGGTGAATGTTATTTCAATCCACTGCAAACTTTGCAGATATGTTATAAGTTTGTGGAAGACACATGTGGAAAGTTTCCCGGTTTTCTGTTCAACAGGATACTGCGACCCGATGTGTTGAACCAGAGAACTACATGTCACCAAGTTATCTGTTTTGTTTGATGTACAGATCCCGCTGTGGTGATCAATAAAAGGGCAGCAACCAGCAGATGTTTGGGTCCAGACTCTCCTCATTTGTCCAGCAACACAAAAAAGAACACAACGCAGATCGATTGGGTCAACGGACGCGCGTTACAAACTGGATTGCACCCAGACAGATACGCGCCCGTTACATGTACACATTAGCTAAACATAGCTGCATATTTTGAGTGGAAAGAGTGACTATTAGAAATCTTCCTTCTGGATCTATGACTTTTTTTTATTTTTTTATTTAACCTTTATTTACCCAGGAATTGTCCCATTGAGATTAAGAATCTCTTTTTCGAAGGAGTCCTGGCTAGGGGGGAATGGTGGACATGCTGCTGTTGAGGTGAATGCTAGAAACTGTATGTTATTGATGGAGGCAAAAATGAGTATATATGTACACATAATGGTGTGCTTGATGTTGCTATGAGGCTTTATGTGTAATGTACAGTGCATGTGATGTAATGCTGGACATGCTGAGTGTCTGAGTGTGTTGTACAGATCAGTACTATTGTAGAGTGGCTGAGTTATGTGGCAGCTTAGCTGAGCGGAAGGGAATAGTGTGTGAAAAAAGAAAAAAGGGAAAGGAGTGCAGAGGGGGGGTAATTAAGGAAACAGGGAGGGTAGAAACAGAACAAACCTATCATAAACAGGCTTGAAGCTGCTGAGGAGACTGGTGGGGATTTTACCTAAAGTGGAGAACCTTTATGCCCCGTGAGTTATGCCCAGTGTGTCACATATACGCATAAACTGACACCTGTGCAGAGAGTGTAAAGGGTGTGGAGAATTGGTTCGCTGGAACCACATCTGGCTCAGGTCAACTTGGCCACCGGCCATGAGGGCTGGAGTCCCGAGGAGACTTATTACACACCCAGGCCTGGTGTTGGAGGGCGCTACACTCCAGGCACTGCTGGACCTCTCCTCTGCGGAGCTGTGAGACCTGTCGGCGCGGACAGCAGCATTAGCGCGACACTTTGAGGAGCAGGGTTTGACAGAATGGAACCGACAGCAGCTGGAGTCTCATCGCCGTAGAGATGACGATGAGCGCCTGGGGACCTTCGCTGCTGATGTGCAGCTCTTCGCTCAGAGAGGGTCTACTCCCCCAAGGCGACGTGCACCCTGAGGGTGGTGTTGGCATTGCTGTGAGGACAGTGCTTCATTCTGGTGGCTGGGCACATACTGGCACGGAACTGTGTCAGTAACAGATGTGCTAACCCAGCTAGCAGGGAGGGAGACTGTTCATGTTGGTGGTTGGAACCCAGGATTGTGAGCATGAGTCTTCAGCCAGTGTGTTCATGTGTTATGCTGTTTGTGTTGTGTTGTTTTGGCTCTTCAGCTATGTGAGGGTTGTGGGGACACTTAACCCTCTTAGGTGGGGGCAGTGTAGCGGCCCTGTACATTTCAGGATTGATTTTAAAGTTCTTTTAATGGTTTATAAATGTTTTTATGGTCTTGGGCCTTCTTATTTAAATGATATTCTTCTAAAATATGAGTCCCTCGCGGACCTTGAGGTCCTCTGGTGCTGGCCTCTTAGTTGTCCCTAAGGTGAGGACCAGAACTTATGGTGGGGCTTCGTTCTGCCATTATGGTCCTCGTCTGTGGAACAGCCTGCTGGAGAGCCTCAGGGCCGCAGAGACTGTAGAGGTTTTTAGGAAGAGGCTCTAGATCCACCTTTATAATTGAACTTTTAGTTGATTTTAACTGCTAATTTATTCTTTTAGTTTTAGTTTAGGCTATTTTATGTATTTATTTTCCTTTCATGCATCTTATTCTCAATTTGATGTTTTTATATACATCTTATGTTTTTAATTTTAGTATCTAATCATGATTTTAGCTCCAGTGTTTCTTGTGGGGATCTTTTCCTCCAGGGCTTGCCGGCTTGGTCGTTGGCTGTTGCTGCAGTTCTTGCCCCCTGCTGGGGTGGCTGGGGTCTAACTTTGCAGCCTCACGGCTGTGAAGTGGACCCCGTTGCTGTCCCGGTTTGGGTGGGTGCTGTGGCGATGCTCCCATGGCCAGGCTGGCTCCTGGTGTGAAAGGATTCCCAAATGCTGTTTCCTCACAGCAGAGCCAAGCCTTAGTTGTTTGTTTGTTTGCTTATTGATTGATTGATTTAAGCTACATAGTCATCATTCTTTGTACGTGGGGGCCATGGGTCATATGTTTTAATGGAGGGGAGGGGGAAGGGTGGGTTTTTACTATAATATTTTGTGTGTTCTGTTTTTAATGTTAAAGCGCTTCGAGCTGCACAAAATGCATGAGAAGCGCTATTTTATAAATAAAGTTTGATTTGATTAGCCCCGCCTTCAGCCCGTAGGACTCATGGGAAGTGGGGAATCCTGGGTGAAAACCATGAGTGAGAGGGGTGGAAGCAGAAGTGACCTCCATGCTGTTTGGCTGTTTGTGGTGTGTTTGAATAAATGGAGATAATCTTTGCTTCTCTGCCTATTCCTTCCTCTCTGAGGCTGTCCGGGGTCGTGCGGTGAATAAGGCATGGACAGCTCTCCAATGAAGCCACTTTATTAGCAGCTCGGCTAAAGTCACATACCACCTGGGTCGTTACAAAATTTGATGGCGGCCATCCCGAGGAGTGTGGCTACGCTTTCCCATACTCACAGGGGAGGCAGAGTTGTGCCTTTGCCTCCTCTGCCCCTGCGCGTATTCAGCGTCACACACTCCTCCCCGTGTCCGTGTCGTGTCGCTTCTGGCTGGCCTTCTGATGTGCTGGGACATACCATAGCAGGGTGCCTGCACTGCCCCTGCGTGTTGACTGCATGGCAGAACTGGCGGTCCAAATGCGTCCCCTGTGTGTACAGGCCCAGTTGTTCCCGGAGTGTGCTCCATGCTCCCAGGGTGAACAGGTCCAAGCGCCCCCCTGGCCGGGTGGGAACCTTTTCCCAGAGTGTTTTGAAAAATGGGAAAGCAGCTTCAGAGAACAAGAGAGAAAAAAGGGAGGGGGGAAATTGCTGTTTCACAGAAGTGAAGATGAGGAAACTGGCTCCATGGCGTGTTCACCACACAAAGCAGATGAGGCAGAGCAGGAAGGAGGGGCCCCCTTGAGCGAGCGTCTCTCTCTGCTCTTCTCTGCTCCGGTCTCGTCCTTGGCCCATATCTCGGTGTCCAGTTGCCCCCATGTTTGCCGACTGGTACGGCTAAGCACTACTGTCCTGTGGCCTGGGGGCTGGTCGCTGGGTTCTCCTATGCCTCTAAGCACCGGAGGGGCCCCTGTAGGGGGGCCTTCTCTGCGCCTGGCTGGGTGGGTGGACGTTCCCTACTCCCCCCCTCCAGGGCTGCTTGGGTCATGACACCGGGGGCGCTCCTGGCCTGGGGGTCTCTCCCCTCTCTCCTTGTCTGGCTGGGTAGGATCTGGTTCACTCTGGCAGCGTGCATGTGTCTCCACCCACACGTGCACACTGCTCCCTGTCTGCTTCACCCCTCCTTCTAACCTACAGTGTATTGATGGATAGATATTTTCCACTCATCTTCGTGTCAGATTTTCACCATTGATCAAATCAAATCAAACTTTATTTATAAAATAGTGTGGTGCACCCAAATATGTGCATCCACATTTGGTATTTATTTAAAAATTAAAAGCCATTATTATTATTTTGTAGTAATTAAAATAATTATTCTTGAATGCATTTATTAAAAATAGTCTGTGGGAAAAGAAAATGAAAATAAAAAGGGACTATATTATGAGTCTGGTAGGACTTTGACACTCTGGCAGCGCCTCCAAGTGGCTGAAGACGGATCAACTTCCTGTCTCCGTTAGAAGTGATTTGGAGAATGAAAGAGTGCTCGTGTCGTTATTGCTCTGAGACTCGTTTTATATTTTCACAGGTTAGTATGTGGTTTAAACCCAGCAGATGAAAGCCCTAAGCTTTGGTTTACTTCCCAGATGATTTTCAGTGTTGTTCAATTTGTAATTTTGATGTAAACTGGAGAAGTTTAATTCATTTTTCGGCGGGAAAAGCCGGACCGGAAGTAGCGGGTGTTATCGCGCTAGCTTGTTTTCACAAGGATGTTGTTAGCTCGCGCTAAATGAGTCTGTATTGCCATAGCAACTATGCTAACTAGTTGGATCCATTACTGTGGATGTTTTAATAGTTTAAGATTCCTCACGTGACTTTAAACATGTTTAAAAGTAACAGAAACATTTGATTTTTGTAACAGTTGTAAAAAAATGATGAAAAGTGTACAGATTTATTGTTCTTTTATTTTTATTATAAGTTCATATTTCTAAAGGTGCAATGTCCAGCGTTTATAAGCTACAACAATATGCTAAAGTAACAAAACAAAGAAGTATTTCCTTTGTGCTGACTACAGAAGTTAAAGTAAATTAAACTTATGCAATTCTTTTGTTTAGTTTTGAAATGGAAATGTAAGGTATTTGAAAACAGAGTAATTACTGATGTGAGATATTCATCAGATATTTAATTTAGACTTAATTTAGAGGTCAGATTGTACATTGGACAATTACATGCACTGAATTTAAAATGTAAATGTGTTGAAACATTTAAATAGAAGTGATTTGGAGAATGAGAGAGTGCTCGTGTCGTTTCTGCTCTGAGACTCGTTTTATATTTTCACAGACACAATTCTTTTTGTTATTGTGGTCGCCGCACCCGGGACCCGTAACAATAGCGCTTATCATGCATTTCGTGCAGCTCGAAGCGCTTTAACATTAAAAACAAAAAACTCACAACATTACAGTAGAAACCCAACCCACCCTACACCCTTCCCACTCCCCTCCATTAAAACACATGACCCACGACAATGAATGTTGACTACCAATGCAAGTTAAAATAAATACATGAATGAATAAATAAATAAGCAAGCAAACAAACAAACAAACAAATAAGTAAGGCTTGGCTCTGCTGTGAGGAAACGGTATTTGGGAATCTCCTCATACCAGGAGCCAGCCCGGCCATGGGAGCATCGCCACAGCGCCAACCCAGACTGGGACAACACTGGGGTCCACTTCACAGCCGTGAAGCTGCAAAGTTAGACCCCAGCCGCCCCAGCAAGGGCAAGAACTGCAGCAACAACCACCGGGCAAGCCGGCAACCCTGGCAGAAAAGACTCCCACAAGAAACACTGGGGCTAAAATCATGATAAGATACTAAAATTATAAGATTTGTTAAAAAATAAATAAATAAAAAACTGAGAATAAGATGCATAAAATGAAATGAAATATAGTATAGAATATAGCCTATAATAAAACTAATAGAGTAAATTAGCAGTTAAAATCAACTAAAAGCTAAATTATAAAGGTGGGTCTTGAGCCTCTTCTTAAAAAGTTCTACAGTCTCTGCGGCCCTGAGGTTCTCCGGCAGGCTGTTCCACAGGTGAGGACCATAATGGCAGAACGAAACCTCACCGTGTGTCTTGGTCCTCACTTTAGGAACAACTAAGAGGCCAGCACCGGAGGACCTCAGGGTCCGCGAGGGCTCATATTTTAAAAGAATATCATTTAAATAAAAACATTTAAAAGAATTTTAAAATCAACCCTGAAACGCACAGGGAGCCAATGCAGCGACTTTAAAATCGGTGTAATGTGTTCCCACCCTCTGGTCCTCGTCAGAACTCGTGCCCCTGAGTTCTGCAATAGCTGTAGATTTGCAATAGACTTTTTGGGTAAACCAGAGAGCAGGGCATTACAGTAATCTAAACGACTAAAAATAAAAGCATGCATTAGTACCTCTGTGCTGGCAAGAGAGAGGAACGGGCGACTCTGGCAATGTTTTTGAGATGATAAAAACCTGTCTTAACGACATTTTTAATGTGTGGGATAAAATCTAGCTCAGAGTCAAAAAGTACGCCCAGGTTTCTCACACATGGAGAAGGTTTAAAATTATGAAGATGTGGTAAAATCAGCTCTCTCTTGTCTTCAGAACGGATGATTAAAACTTCAGTTTTGTCCTGGTTGAGCTGTAAGAAATTTTCTGCCATCCACAGCTTTATATCTAAAATACAGTTTAAAAGAGGGTTAATAGGTTCATGGTCATCAGGAGACATGGCGATGTAAAGCTGTGTATCATCAGCATAGCTGTGAAAGTCAACGCCGTGTCTCCTGATGACATCCCCAAGAGGCAACATATACAAATTAAAAAGTATTGGCCCTAAAATCGACCCTTGGGGAACCCCACAACTTATTTCATGGATTCTTGAAGAGCACGTATCCATACTTACATAAAAGTGTCGATCTATAAGGTAAGAGTAAAACCACTTAAGAACATTTCCAGAGAGGCCCACTAGACTCCTAAGTCTGTCTAATAAAATCTGGTGATCTACTGTATCAAAAGCGGCACTGAGATCCAGCAGCACTAGAACAGAAAGTTTCTGTGAGTCATAGTTTAATCTAAGATCATTAACGATCTTTCAAAGAGCCGTTTCTGTACTGTGGTTTTTCCTAAAACCAGACTGATATTTTTCTAAAATTTTTTGGGCATTTAAAAACTCATGCAATTGAGTAGCGACATGATGTAATATTTGTCTTTCCAGCAGATCTGGTAGAATTGTTACAGCTTCAAATAATAACTTATCCAAATCAGTGCTTGTATCCCCCACTTTCTCACCTCTCCCTTTTATTTTCCTCCACCCCCACACCCCCTCACATTCTTCCCCTCTACCTCCCCACACACACTAAATGTAACAAATAAATAGAAAATAATAAAACAAAAAGGGGTTTATACAAATCTACACTCTGGTTTCTGAAGTTCTATAACCTCTTTTAGTGATAATAAAACCTGTCCAACACAAAAGACCTTCAGCTCTGATCTGTTTGTTCAGCTGTTGGACAGAACAAGTAAAATAAATAAATAAATAAATGCAAAAACCACCCAGTCATGCAGTTAGTCTCTGTCCCACTTGCTCACACTTCTTTACACCTTGTTTATTAGGTTTATACCATTTACAGCCAATTTAGACCTTAAAAATGCTTACAAGATTCAGCAACAACTTTTCATTCATGTAAAGATGCATTTCAGCAGAAATGACAAAGACACAAGCAACTTTGTCAAGCCAAGCATTGGCTATGGGAAGCATTTGCTGGCTATGACTTTTGTTTATCCACCCATTTACCAAAAAAAACGGAAAAACACCAAGACAACTTTACGTCTACATTGGACTAATGCTCTTATCATGACAGTCTGTATGACATTATCTGTAGACATACATCCATGCCCGGGCCTGCATGCGCTTCAGATATGGTCCTACCACCTGGTGTTGCTGCGGATGGGGTGCTGGGGAGCCTTGCTGGTACCGTGGTGGATCAGCACACGCAGGGTGTGTGTGACAGTGCTGGTATGGGGTGCGTCTTTGCTGGAAACCCTCGATCGAGCCAGCTGAGCGGCGTCTTCGCAGGACCATCGACTGGACCTGGTGTTTCAGTGGGGCCGGGGTGTATGCTGGATTGACGAGCCCAGACTTCTACGACCACGTTAAAAGAGTACGCTTCCAGCACCTCCATAGTGACGCAGAATGTAAACAAAAAAACGGCTGAACCCAGGGATTACAAAGAACAGGAAGTGGGCAGTGTTTCAAACTGTCAATCATTTGTGGATAGTGTGGGACCCTAAAGCCATACCAAAGGGGATTCTAGGTGGACACCTGAACATAAGAATCTTCCTTTCTAAAGTTGAGCAAATACAACATCTGTTACTGGACTCAAACCTGGACTTTCTCTGTTTATCTGAATCCTGGCTCAATCGGAATTCCCCATCAGCAGCTCTGAATATTCCTGGTTATAACAACAACACAAAAGACAGGGAGGGATCTAAAAAGGGGGGTGGAGTCTTGATTTACAAAAAAAGCACAACGCAGTGCCATAAATTCCAATGGTCAAACCATATTCAGTTGGAATGTTTGGGCCTCACAATCTCCCTTTCACCGCAAATGTCATGGACACGAATAACTAACTCAACCATGACGCAAATTGATTTCATATTTAACAACAGACCAGAAAGAATTGCAAAATCATTTAACATGTTAACCGGTTTAACACACCACAATTTAACTCTTTTCTCTAGAAAACTCACTAAAAAGCGTTCCCATTCTTGCGCTGGAGTCAAAGAAATTATTACAATACCTAAACATAGGTAATGATCCTCCAGTTCAGAGCACAGCTATGCACTCTTGCGCTTCTCTAGTCAGGGGGGAGAACACCAGCTGCTAGCGACATCTTCTGAGGGATAGAGACTTGATTGTTGGATCTGAAACAGTCCACACTGCATAAGGAACCCACACATTTCTTGGGGGCCCCATTGAATTTGTCCGGAAGTGCCATTCTCGCTCCCTGTGTGAGTTGTTCTAGATGCCCCGCCTTTGACAGTTGTTAAAGAAGAATACACGACCGGGAAGTTGTGGCGGATGCATTGCTGACAGGCGGGTTGATTTGCAGGGGCGACATAATGGCTTTGATTGCAGAGGTTAGATGATGGAGCTGGTGACCGTGCTCCAGCAAAAAAAGTAGCAAACAATACAAGGGTCATCGGGCTAGGAACTCCTTCTGCTGGATCCATGTTTGCCAAAGTACTCTGTCACAAGAACAGGCAGACGGCTGGATCCGAATGCAGAAGGTTTAGTAGCTCAGCTAAAAGTCCACAAAGCTAAATCAGGGTCAGGCAGGCAGCAGTCAATAACAGGCATGAGATCATCAGAGGAGAGACAGGCGTAGTCAGGGTCCAGGAGAGAGTCAGGCAGGCGGCAAGCAAACAGGGTCAGGAAACAGAAGATCCACATACAACGCTCAGTAAGGAAGACAGAGTGGCAGAAACAATACTTATCACTTAGTGAGGCTCAGTGCAGTGTTTATGTAGACTGTGACTGATTTGGCAAATGGGAGTCAGGTGTGCATCACTCAGAAATGGCAAGCTGGGGTTGCTGGGAGATGTGCCATGGTGTCGAAAGACATGACAGACCCAGTAGCTGGAACCTGGAAGTAAACTCGCAACAAGGAAGTACTTGGAAAAGGTTTATTTCTTTCCGAGGGATGTATACAGTTTCTTGGAGAGCGTGGTAAGTAGGTCCTCCGTGGAATGATCCTGATGACCTTGGAGCTGTTGGCGGCGAGGGCTGGACGAGGCGCTGAGGACAGCGGGACCAGAGAGGAGCGGAGCGTAAACGCGGCGGATCCGGGGGGAGCGAGGCGTGGACGGCGAAGACGGCGTAATCAGTGTGGAGCGAGGCGTGGGCGCTGAGGACAGTGGAACCAGCTTGGAGCGAGGCGTGGATGTCGAGGACGGCGGAACCAGCTTGGAGCGAGGCGTGGAGCTCTGGATGAAGAGGAACCAGCGAGACCAGAGGATAGGAACCTGAGGTTGAGTACAAGATGTGGTAAGTAACAGGGACTAGATAACGTAGCAAAGACTAAAGGCCAGACTTAAGCACGGGAGTGAGTATAACAAACTGGCGCTGGATACTGGTGTGGAGCTCCCTTAAGTAGGCTGCCAGGAAGATGAGGAGATGAAGGTCAGCTGGTTTCAACCAGCAGAGCAGGAGCGCAGGGAGGGGGGAGGTGACTGACAGAGGCATTGTGACAAGATGAAGTGCATTCAGTACTCTGGAGACTGCTCCCACAGGTGACCAGAGGGGGGCTCTGAGTTCTGACACAGACGCTTTCTTGGACACAAATAGAGAGAGTCCGACTGACTGAGGAAGTGGACTAACTTTGGTTGGTTGTGCAGCACAGCAGGGAGCTCAGAGACATTTCATGATTGGATTTGTTGTACAGATGGCATCCTATGACAGTTCCATTCTGGAATTCATTGAGCTCCTGAGAGCAGACCATTCTTTCAAAAATGTTTGTAAAACAGTCTGCATGTCTGAGTGATGATTTTATACACCTGTGACCAGACCAGGTGATCAGGACACCTGATTCTGATCATCTGGATGAATGAGCCAATACTTTTGGTAATATAGTGTATCTTGATGGTGGTTTTCTGTTCTTTATCATCCATTTGTTTACCTTAAAGCCCCATGACCATTTCCTCAAACATGTTGACATCACAAAGTTGTACCAGAACATGTCCCTGTCTGTATTGTCCATCATCTTCAGCGTGGCCAGGTTACAACCTCCTTCTGTATCGTGGCTTCCTGTTTCAGAGGACTACAAGCAGAAGGAAAATGGCATCATGGTCCAACTTTCCAAATGGTGGTTAGGACTGAGCCTTGTAGCTGTTTTCAAATGACATGTACCAGTTATTCAGTGTCCTTTCACCCCTACCGGGGCAAGTGGTGGAGATTCAGCAGTTGTTGCTTGAAACTGTTCTAGTCCTTCAAACAATGAGCGTGGCGTCCTGGTGCTGTGATTGGTGGATCTTTAGTGTCTCATGTAGATTTCAGTAGTTGAGTCTGTGTCTTGAGGTGGAATAAAATCCTCACTGACTGTGATGACATGGATGGCAGAGGGATAAAAGGGGCTTCATTTGAAGGCCTGAAGTTCAAGATTTGGAATGCAAGAGCGTGAGAGGGGAACAATGGTCACGGTGTAGCACCACTGGTTGTTGACCATCAGACCATCTCCATTATGTTGACAATGTGATCAATCTGGATAAACTCTACCAGGTGGATGACGTGGTTCAGTGGCATGTCTCGGTGAAATGCAGAAGGTTGCCGTCCTACATGTCCTTCTGGTTCTTGACCCCTGCTGTGATGTCATCAGTTTTGCAATGACTAGACGTTGGTGAGCAGATACTACATCAAGAAACCAGTGTGATCAGCCTCAACTTGTTACTGACTCAGGATAATTTCCTTCAAAGATGCCAGAGAGTCCAGGAAGAAAGACAGAAAAAGCTGGGAGCTTGGTGGACCCAATGAGACTGTACTATGTAGTGATGGACATTCATGAAGACACCAGTGTGGATGTATGAAAGTAAGAAACATACAAAGACCCCACACCCACGCAAATCAACAAACCAGGTTTGGTCGTAGTCGTCATGACAACCAACCTCAGAGGTGCCATCATAGTTCTGACACTTCATGAAAACTCTTTCATGTGAAGACAACAGTTTTTTTCTCCTGTGACCACTGTGTTTGTGGTTTGTCACGTCTCTTCCTGTCTGAGTTTCCTGGTTGATGCTTCAGAGAAAAGTGAACCGTCACACAGACGATCATCCTAACAGAAGAATCAGACTTTGGTGTCTGTCCAACTGCTGTTGGTCTGATGTCCTGCAGCTGCAGAATGGAGGGAACATCTGTCCAGATGCTGCTGGGTGAGTCCCGTCTGCTGGATGTGTGTTGGTGTGGAAACGTTGACAGATGCTGCTTCCCACAGCAGAGCCTTCATCAAAGCTCCAACTAAGCTGAGTGTCATTTCTCTGCAGCTCTGAGCTCCCTGCTGTGCTGCACAACCAACCAAAGTTAGTCCACTTCCTCAGTCAGTCCCACTCTCTGTCTTTGTGTCCAAGAAAGCCTCTGACAGCAGCAACACTCTGTGTGTCTTTACTTTGTTGTTGCAGTTGGTCTGACTGTGAGTCCCAGCAGATCTCAGTTCTTTGAAAGAGAATCAGTGACTCTGAAGTGTGAGGACCACAGCTCTGCAGGATGGACTCTGAGGAGAAACACCTCACATGAAACCAGGACTCTGTGTGGATCTGAGTGGGGATCAGCAGATGGTTTGTCCTGCAGGATCAGCTACATCTATCCAGCAGACAGTGGTTTGTACTGGTGTGAGTCCAGAGGGGGAGGAGCCTCCAGCATCAGCGTGAACATCAGTGTCTCTGGTAAGATCAGACTGTGGAGTTAGTGTTGCTGCAGCTGTGTGCAGATGGATGAAATGCTTTGTCTCTGTGTTGAGGTGGATCAGTGATCCTGCAGAGTCCTGTCCTCCCTGTGATGGAGGGTCATGACCTCACTCTGAGCTGTCAATCACAGACCCCTCCCTCCAAGCCCTCAGCTGCTTTCTATAAAGATGGCTCCCTCATCAGGACTGAGCCTACAGGTCACATGACCCTCCAGCATGTTTCCAGGTCTGATGAAGGTCTCTACAAGTGTCACATCAGCGCTCATGGAGAGTCTCCATCCAGCTGGATCTCTGTCTCAGGTGAGGAGCTTCACTGTCATCTCACCATGGATTTCCTCCATGCAGTCACCAGACCAGGTGGGATTCTGTCTGCAGAAAGACCCAGGACCACAGGAGCCCCGCCCACAACAGGAGCCCCGCCCCCTGCATTAGGTCTTGAATTCAGAGTCCTGCTCCACCTGCTGGTGATCAGTCCGTTCTTCATCTCCACTCTCCTTCTGGTGTCTTTATGTCCACAAAGAGCCTCAGGTAACAGAAATCAATCAATCACATTTGATCAATCATCTTCAGTTTCTAAACTGTTCTGTCTGCAGGAAGTGACCCGTCTGTCTCCATGGTGATGACCCAGCACTCACATGCTGAGCAGGGATTGGCTGAAGACGATGATGACATCATCACATCTGGAACCACAGAGCATCAATTCTGAACAGAGAATCTCTTTTGGTTTCAGAAACTTTAAGATAATTTTCACTTTTTTATTTTTGTAATTTTCTTGAATTTGTTTAAAATGTCTAAATGTTTTTGTTTGATTTAAAATCTTGTGTTTTTGTGTGTTAAATACAATAAATCTAAATTTCAAATAAATTCTTCAATTAGTCTTTTTAGTCACTTTTCTAAACGTATCTGGAATAGAATCATATTTCTATTCAGTGTTTCTGCAGACATCCAGATGAAAGTGTTTTCATTTCCATCATTCCATAATAACATCCAGCTGTCATCCGGGTCACTGTCTGATTGATTTCTTTTTTTTTTACATCAATTGGACTTTCAGCTCCTAAACCCACAGAACCAGATTTCAGAACCAGAAAACTGTGGAGAATCTGTCTAAATTCTGCAGGACATGAATGTTTGAAACAGTTTCACCAACTGATCATCAAAGCAGCTGCAGGTTCCCCTCATGTCCTTCAACTGGTTCAGTCTGGTTCTGGATGGTTCTATCAGACCTTCACTGACCCCCCCAGAGTCTGGCTAAACCACTAAAGTTCCTCTCTAAGGAGGCGGTTCCCAGAGCGCCGTGTCCGAGCAGAACCACAGAACGAGAAAATGTTCTGGAGGAGATGCAGCCGCTGAAGAGACGACGTGGACTTCAGAGGATCATCTAAAGGATTCCAGAACCTGCAGGAAGACTGGAACCAGGAGGAGGAACAGCTTCAGAACCACATTCAGGAGATGGGCTCCAACTGTCTGGTTCTACGGGTCAAACCACTTCTGAGCCCAAACCAACAGGGGAGAGAACTCACCTAGACAAAGAAGGACTGCTGGTCAGAGGTCCAAAGTCCTGGTTCTGATGAAAGGAAAGTCTTTCATTTGGAATCAAGGTCCAAGACTGGTGAGGAGCTGTGACAGAATGGTAGAACCAGCTGTGCTGGGTCGTGGTTTGTTTGGAGTTAAAGGGTTTTACTGTCAGGTCCATAAATAGTGGGACAGCGACACAATTCCAACATTTGTGGCTCTGCACACCACCACAATGGATTGAAAATGAAAAGAAAAAGATGTGCTTTAACTGCAGACTGTCAGCTTTAATTAGAGGGTATTTACATCCAGTTCAGGTGAGCGGTGTAGGAATCACAACAGTTTGCATCTGTGCCTCCCACTTATCAAGGAACCAAAAGTAATGGGCCAATTGGCCTCCCAGCTGTTCCATGGCCAGATGTGTGATATTCCCTCATCATCCTAATTACAATGAGCGGATAAAAGATCCAGAGATTTTGAAGTGTACTGTATGCATTTGGAATCTGTTTCTGTCAACTTAGATGAGATCCAAAGAGCTGTCACTACTAGTAAAGCGAGCCACAATCAGGCTGAAAACACAAAAGAAAACCATAAGAGAGATAGCAAAAATATTAGGCGTGACGTCTGGAGCAGTCATAAAAAGAAGGAACGCACTGTGGAGCTCAGCAACGCCAAACGATCCGGAAGACCACAGAAAATAACTGACCAAAGTCACAACGGCTGGTCAGATCAAGAACACTGACAGGAAGTAGGTGTGTGTGTGTGTGTGTGTGTGTGTGTAGGTGCGTGTGTGTGTGGGTGTGTGTGTGTGCGTGTGTCGAAGCTGACAATCAAGAGAAGACTTCACCAGAGTGAATATAAAGGGTTTACCACAAGATGGAAACCATGAGTGAGCATCAAAAACAGGAAGGCAAGACTAGAGTTTGACAAACATCTAAAACAGTCTTCACAGTTCTGGAACAACAGATGAGCCACGATCAACTTGTACCAGAGTGATGGAAAGAGAAGAGTACAGAAAAGGAAAGGAACTGCTCCTGATCCTAAGCATACCACCTCATCAGTGAAACATGGTGGTGGTAGTGTCATGGCGTGGGCATGTATGGCTGCTAATTTAACTGGTTCTCTTGTATTTATTGATGATGTGGCTGCTGACAAAATCAATAGGATGATTTCTTAAGTATTTCAGGCAACATTATCTGCTCATATTCAGCTAAATGCTTCAGCACTCATTGGACGGAGCTTCACAGTGCAGATGGACCCAAAGCAGACTGCAACAGCAACCAAAGACTTTCTTAAAACTAGCATCCCTGCCCTAAGACCCCCCTTCACGGTAAGGAAAAACTAAAATAAAACAGATTCAGGAAAAAACGAAGAAACCTCAGGGGTGCCCACATGAAGGAGGGATCCTCCTAAATACAACTGCGTATCGTCGGCATAACAATGAAAATGAATGCTGTGTTTCCTGATTATGTTTCCTAGGGGTAGCATATAAAGCGTAAACAGGATCGGTCCCAAGACTGAGCCCTGTGGGACTCCATAGTTGACTCGAGGGCACTGAGAGGAATGTCCATTTACAATAGCGAACTGATACCTATGGGACAGATAGGATTTAAACCACTGGAGAGCAGATCCTCTGATCCCTATGTCCTGCTCTAATCTATGGAGTAAAATACCGTGGTCGATAGTGTCAAAGGCTGCACTGAGGTCTAACAGGACCAGAATAGAAAGTAGTCCCTTTTCTGAGGCCAATAACAAGTCATTAGAGACTCTAACTAGTGCAGTTTCCGTACTGTGGTGAGGTCTAAACCCCGACTGAAAGTCTTCAAAGTGGCTGTTGTCCTGTAGGTGGCAGTAAAGCTGCTTAACTACAACTCTTTGTAGGATTTTAGAAATAAAGGGCAGGTTTGATATCGGTCTATAGTTGGCCAAGATGCTAGGATCCAAACTGGGCTTTTTCAGAAGAGGTTTAACAACTGCATATTTAAAAGACTGTGGCACGTAACCCGTTTCCAGAGAGGCATTTATCATTGTTAATATGGGATCATTAATTAGGGGAAAAGTTTCTTTAAAAAGTCTAGTGGGAATTGGGTCTAACAGACACGTTGAGGATTTGGAGGACGTAATAATTGATGTTATTTCCGGGTCGGGGTCGGGGCTGAGGCCATCGGCGGTTTCCCCGGCCGGTTGGCTGCCTCGGTCCCGTCGAAGCCTGACCAGAGCTCTTCTAGGGCCGGCGTTTGGGGGTGGGGGCCGGGACTTGCTCCGGGGGGGGCCAACGCTTTCTGGCTCCTCTCTCTCTGTGTGGGGGGGGTGGTGCTGGGCCTGGGGTGTCGGCGCCTCCGGGGGTGGGGCCCCTGGGCTGGGTGGGCCTGGCCCCCTTGTTGGGGGGGGGGCGGGGGGGGGGGGCTGTTTGACCACCGGGGGACAGTCTATCAGCTGTCCCCAACTTACCCCCTTCCTCATATAACCTCATAATAGGATGAGGGGGTGGGGGGCTTAGCCTGCGATGGGCCTTGGGGGGGGGGGTTACAAGGCAGTGGCCCCCCTCCTATGGTTGCCGTATGGAGTGGGCCCCCCCTCTTTCGGTTTTATTTGCACCTTAGACATGTAGGGCCCTTGGTAGGGGGGGTGCTTGGACATCACTGCCAGCAAGCAGCAGATGTCCTCCTAGCACCCTACCCGCCAATTTTAACCGCACCTTAGACATTTAGGGCCCCTTGGTGGGGAGGGTGAGGGGACGTCACTGTGAGTAATCAGGAGATGTCCCCTTAGTGCCCTACCCGCCAATTTTAACTGCACCCCCCCTTAGTACATACACCCCTCCCCCCTCAATATATACATCCCAACATAAACGCACACACATGCACACACACACTCTCTCAAACACACATACACGCACACACATTTTGCAAGGAAGGTGGGACCTGGGACCATCTGTCCCCTGCCTCTTCCCTGGTGGGGGGTACGGGCCCCTTTGCAACGGCGGCCGTGTCCCCGGGGTGCCGGCTTCCTGGGCCCGGCGGTGCTCTCTCCGCGCGGTGGGGGGGTTCACATTACATCTGAGCCGGGGGTGTTCGTGTCCCTGGGGGGTGGGTTCTGGTCCTTGCTCCTGAGTGCTGGGCCCCGCCAAATTTCCAACTGTGGCCGAGCCTGGTCGGGCCATATTTACAACACCCCTTGTGGGCCCTCCTTTTTCCCCGGGGTTCCCCCCTCCTGGGCGGGGGCGGCGGGCCCCTGCCTCGCTCTTCCCTGGACCAACCGTGGGCCGGGCGGATGGCTGCCTGGAGTGCGGAGCGGGTCTCCCTTGGGGGGTCCTGGCTCGTACCTGGGGTTGGGGCGGGGGGATGCCCGGAACTCCTGGGTGGTGGTGGGGTGCTCGTCTGGGGCTGTGGGCGTCCTTCTCCGGTGGGGCCCTGCGTTGGGTTCTCCCGGCGCGGCGGGGGGGCTGCTCTCCTGGTCGGGCTGGGGCGGCGCCCTCTTTCCCTCCGTGCCTCCCTGCTCTCTGGCTCTGGGGGCCTTGCGGCGGCCCTGCTGGCCCTGGCCTGTTGCTTTATGCTGCTTCATGGTCTTACCCCCCTTCCCCTCCTATTTTCACCCTCCTACCCCCCCTCTCTCTAGCGTCCCTCTCTCTTCTTCCCCTCTTTCCTTTTCCGTCCGGTCCAACACCAAAGATTTTCAGACATGTTTGAAATTAATAAAGGTTGGCCTCAATTACAAAAGGGGTTTATTCAGGCATACCTTTGGTTTGTCTGAAGATTAATAACCCCTCTTGTTAAAGTAAAATATGTCCAACCCAAGAGGCCCTCAGCTCTCATGTGACTGCCCAGTTGTTGGACAGGACAAGTTAAAAAAAAAAAATAAAATAAAATAAAAATAAAATTGATGTTATTTCCGCTTGATCCACAGCAGTGAAGCCGTCTAATGTTACAGAGGTTTCTATGGAGGCCTCCATTTCTACCGCTTCAGCCTGTTCTGGGCTGATAGGAATAACTTGATTTAACTTATGTCTAATATTTGAGATTTTACTATCGAAAAATGTAAGAAAATCATCAGAGCTGAGAGAAACAGGACCATGTGGTTCTACTGAGCTCTGACTGCGAGTTAATCTAGCAATAGTGCTAAAAAGAAATCTTGGGTTGTTTCCATTCTCTGATATTAAGGTTGAATAGTACTGGCTTCTAGCTCTACGCAGAGCTTTTTTATAATTTAATAGGCTATGTTTCCAGATATCCAGAGACTGATCTGAACCGGAGCGGCGCCATTCTCTTTCCAACTTACGGGTTTCTTGTTTAAGAGAACGAGTTTCAGCGTTAAACCACGGTGCTACTCGGTTTTGTCTGACGAACTTAGGTTTCAGGGGGGCAACAACATGGAGTGTACTCCTGAGGGCTTGTAAGGCATCATTAACAAAGTGGTCATTTATACTAGGACTGATACTATGGGAGCTGGTCTCAGAGTATTTTCTCAGAATATCACTAAGTACTGGCTGAACTGTGTGTTTAAACTCAGACACAGAACGGTCAGTTAAGGTTCTTCTAAGCTGTTTCTTATTCACTGGGACAGAAGGATGTTCCAGTGTAAGCTGGAAGGTAATCATAAAGTGATCAGAAATGATGGGGTTAAGAGGAAGGACACTCAGCTGGCTGATCTCTATACCATGGGTTAGAACAAGGTCCAGGGTGTGCTTATGACAGTGAGTGGGTTCATTCACACTTTGGGTGAAACCAACATCATCTAATAAAGCTGCAAAAGCCTTTCCTAGGCAGTCACTGGGGTCATCAACATGAATATTAAAATCCCCTAATATTATAGTTTGATAAGAATCTAAGACAATAGTCGATAGGAAGTCGGAAAAATCAGTTAAAAATTCGAAGTATGGGCCAGGGGGGCGATAAATAATTATGAATAAAACAGGTTTTGGAGTCTTCCTGTTTGGGTGACTTATAGACAATATGATGCTTTCAAATGAATTATAAGCATTTTTAACTTTAGGGCTGAGAAGTAAGCTAGACTGTGATATTACTGCCAATCCACCTCCTTTCCCTGAAATCCTGGATTTGTGATAGTTAGCATAAGTGGGGGGGGGGGGGGTGCTTCATTCAATCTAACATAGTCATCCTGTTGGAGCCAAGTTTCTGTTAAGGTTAGTAGACTAAAGTTGTTATCAATGATTAACTCATTGACTAAGAGGGACTTGGAGGAAATGGATTGAATGTTTAATAAACCGCATTTAATGACATCATAATTCTGCTTGTGAGAACTGTAAGGTTTCTATGACGCGCTCCTTTCATTTGACATATATGTGCTAAAAGAGGAGCTGCTGTCATGGTTCAGCTGGCAGCTGCACCCTCCTCCTCCCCCTTCTATGTGTTCACCTGGTTCACTCAGCTGTTTTCAGTTTCCTGATTATGTGGTTTGGTATTTAAGTTTCTGTCCTTGTTGTTTTCAGTGTCGCAGAGTCCTGTTTGTTTGTTTGTACAACTGGATGTTTGACTTCTTTGAGAATTTAATTAAATCTATGACAGTCTACTTCGAGTTTGAGTTATTCCTTCCTGCGTTTGGGTTCCTTCGGTCACGAGTCGTAACATTACTCTGCAACCATGACACACCCAGCAGGAGGTTCCCAGCTGAGGGACTTACCTGGATCATCGGCTGAAGGATGCTCCGCCGCCGGTCAAGAGCTGTTGGCCCTGGCTCAGGAGATGCGTGGGTTCATGTCGGGGATGCAATAGCTCCACGATCGTCTCTCTAGGCTGGAGCATGTTCCTTCACCTTCGACCCGCCAAACCAGACTGGGTCATCCCGAGCCGTTCGATGGAACAGCTGAGGACTGCCGGGCGTTCATCACCTCCTGTCGCCTCCACTTTGATTTCAACCCCAACGAGTTCCCCTCCGAGCAGAGCAAGGTTGCCTTTGCTTTGAGCTTTCTGACGGGCAGAGCCAAACGATGGGGTTTGGCAGAGTGGGAGCGCGGAGCAGAACTTTGCCGCTCTTTCCGAGCATTTTCAACCCAGCTCCTCACTCTGTTTGACCCTACTACACCCCATCGAGCAGCCGCGTCTGAGCGTCTTCGCCTCCAGCAGGGTCCGCGCAGTGCCTCGGACTACGCCGTGGAGTTCCGGACTCTGGCTGCCAGCACCCGCTGGGCGGACGAGGCACTATTGGACGTTTTTCTCCAGGGTCTCTCCAGCGTCCTCAAGGACGAGCTGGCGGCGAGGGAGATTCCAGAGGACCTGGAGGAGCTGATCGATCTGGCAGTTCGTATTGATCGGAGGATGCGGGAACGGGGTCGTGAGTGACGCCGCAACACCAGCCCCCGACCTCGCCCGCTTCCTCCTGTAAGTGATCCTCCGCTTTGTTCCAGTACTCCTCGCCAGGATTTCGTTCCTTCCCCGGAGCCCATGCAGCTGGGTGCAGGACGTCTGACGCCCGCTGAGCGGCGGCGCCGTATGGGAGCGGGACTTTGTTTGTACTGTGGACGGTCTGGACATTTTGTGCGCGACTGCCCGGGAAACGACAGGGTTCATCAGCAAGGAGGGAACTGGTGAGCCGGATTTCGTCTTTTTCTTCTCCCTCAAGGCCTTCAACCAAGGTCTTAATAAACAATGCAGGAGTTCAGGAGGAGCTTGAGACCTTAATTGACTCTGGTTCAGATGGCGACTTCATTTCTCATGAAGTAATAAAAACACTCAAGATTCCTGTTGAACATTTGTCTCCAGTTTTGCATATTCATGCCATCAATGGGTCAGTCATTCATAAAGTGTCTGCACGTACGGTGGACATTCACATAACTGCGTCAGGTAACCATACTGAACTGCGGAGATTTTTTGTTGTGGAATCGCTGAAACCACAGGTTATCTTAGGTTTTCCCTGGCTGTGCAGACACACCCCTCATATGGACTGGACTTCAGGACGTGTATTGTCTTGGAGTTCGTTTTGTTTGTTGAACTGTTTAACTGCAGCCACTATTCGCTCCTCAGTCAAAAGACCTTCCCCTGAACCTTTGCATCTTAGCACTGTTCCTACTGAATACCATGACCTTGGTTCTGTGTTCAGCAAGATCCTGGCCAAGTCCCTTTCCCCCCACCGTCCTTATGATTGTGCCATAGATCTTCTGCCAGGATCACTTCCACCCAAGGGACATGTATATCCTCTCTCTCGTCCTGAGCAGGAGGCTATGGAGGAATACATTCAGGAGGGTCTCCAGGCTGGCATCATTCGTCCCTCTTCATCTCCTGCAGGAGCAGGATTTTTCTTTGTGGGCAAACGGGACGGGGGATTGCGTCCTTGCATAGACTACAGGGGGTTGAACTGCATCACTGCTCGGAACACTTACCCCTTACCCCTATTACAGACTGCCTTTGATCAATTATAGGGGGCCCAGATCTTCACCAAATTGGACCTCCGAAGTGCGTACCACCTTGTTCGTATACGTGAGGGTGATGAGTGAAAGACTGCCTTTAATACCCTTAATGGCCACTTTGAATATTTGGTTATGCCTTTTGGGCTGACAAACGCACCTGCTGTTTTTCAGAGTCTTATTAAAGATGTGCTTAAGGACATGTTGAATAAGTTTGTGTTTGTATATCTGGACGATATTTTGATCTTTTCTCCAGATCTCGGGACCCATGTGCAGCACGTCAGGGCCGTACTCCAGCGCCTCCTTGAGAACCACCTGTATTGTAAGTCCGAGAAGTGTGAATTCCACACAACACACACAAGGTTCCTCGGCCATGTGATCTCACCTGGATCAGTTCTCATGGACCAGGACAAGGTGAGGGCCGTTCTGGAGTGGCCTGTTCCTACTGGACGCAAACCAGTTCAGCGATTCCTAGGGTTTGCTAACTTCTACAGGCGGTTCATTAGAAACTTCAGTGACGTGGCTGCACCTCTGCATGGACTCACATCAGCTAAGGTACCTTTTATCTGGGATAAGGGCGCAGACAAAGCATTTTCCGAGCTGAAAAGACGCCCTCTCTGCAGCTCCCGTCCTGTCTCAGCCAGATCCCTTCAAACAATTTATTGTGGAGGTGGATGCGTCTGAGACAGGGATGGGGGCTGTTTTGTCTCAGAGACCGTCTGATAATAAAGTCCATCCCTGCGCGTATTTCTCCTGCAAGCTCTCTCTCCTGCAGAAGGAAATTACGACATTGGGAACAGAGAACTACTTACTATTAAACTAGCCCTTGAGGAGTGGCGTCATTGGCTGGAGGGTGCTGAGAAACCATTTCTTGTGTGGACGGACCACAAGAACCTGGAGTATATCAGGACTGCCAAACGCCTAAGCCCTCGCCAGGCTAGGTGGGCTCTGTTTTTTGATCGGTTTGCCTTCACCCTTTCTTATCGCCCTGGCAGCAAGATCACCAAGCCGGACGCCCTGTCTCGTCTACATCAGAGAGAGGAGGGTGGAGACTCGACTACAGCCACCCCAATTATCCCGTCGCAATTGGTTCTGGGTGCTACACGGTGGTCCTTGGAATGCAGGGTCAAGGCCTTGGTTACTGATCCGGCAAATATACCATCAGGTTGTCCGGCAGACTGTCTGTTTGTTCCCTCCGGTCTCCGTAGGTCAGTCCTAAAGTGGGGACATTCGTCCCGGTTAGCCTGCCACCCTGGAGTTATGAGAACTGCCTTCCTGGTGGCCCAAGGATTCTGGTGGCCCACCATGTCTTCAGACATAAGGGCATTTGTTGCCTCCTGTCCTGTGTGTGCCAGTGTAAAAACTCCCAGAACTCCCCCTGCCTGTTTTCTTCAACCTCTTCCTGTACCTTCCAGGCCGTGGTCCCATATTGCTATGGATTTCGTCACCGGTCTGCCCAGCTCTAAGGGAAAAACAGTCATAATGACGATAGTGGATAGATTTTCCAAGCTGGTTCATGCTATAACACTACAGAGGCTTCCATCAGCTAAGGAAATGGCTGTATTGGTGACAAAACACGTTTTTCGTCTGCACGGTCTTCCGCAGAACATAGTTTCTGATCGTGGGCCTCAGTTTGTAGCTTCTTACTGGAGGGATTTCTGTAAAATGTTGGGAGTCAAGGCCAGTCTAAGTTCCGGTTTCCACTCCCAGACCAATGGCCAGGTAGAGAGGTTCAACCAAGATCTAGAGACCACTCTACGAGCTATGTGCTCAAAGAACCCCAACACCTGGTCATCTCATCTCCCCTGGGCAGAATATTCACACAACTCTCTCATCAATACAACCGTTTTTTTCCTCTTTCCAAGCAGCTTACGGCTACCAACCACCTCTCTTCCCACACCAGGAGCAGGCGGCCTCGGTTTCAGGTCCTGCTGCATTTGTGAGGCGTTGTCATCGTTTTTGGGAGGGCTTCCGACACCGGTTGCTGAGAAACCAAGAGAGGTTTACCGCTGTTGCCAACCGCCGGAGGACTGCCGCACCTGAATACAAGGTAGGAAATCGAGTGTGGCTCTCTTCCACAGACATTCCACTCAAAGTGGGCTCTAGGAAGCTGATGCCTCACTACATTGGTCCTTACCCCATAATTGAGATCGTCAACCCTGTGGCAGTCAGGCTTGGTCTGCCCCGTACTCTCAGAGTTCACCTGGTGTTCCATGTCAGCAAACTCAAGCCGGCAAAGGACTCACTTCTTCAGCCTCCTCCCGTGCCCCCCCCCCCTGCACCTCGTATTGTGGATGGAGGTCCTGTCTACACTATTCGGGAACTCCTCGCCTCCAGGAGGGTTGGTCGAGGCGTCCAGTATCTGGTGGACTGGGAGGGTTACGGCCCTGCTGATCATCAGTGGGTGCCAGAGCGCCATGTCCTCGACCCAAACTTGATTGCTCGTTTCCACCGTGACCACCCTGATCAGCCTCGTCGGGGTCCGTCTGGGAGCCGGACTTTGTGAAGGGGGTTATGTCATGGGTCAGCTGGCAGCTGCACCCTCCTCCTCCCCCTTCTGCGTGTTCACCTGGTTCTCTCAGGTTCTCTCACATCTTTGAGTTCATACCATAAAAAATGGGAGCAATACCAAAAGTGTTGCGTTTATATTTTTGGTCAGTGTATGTGCCACATCAGGAGAGAAAAACAGACAGACCATAAATGACTTTATCTATTGCACATAGATGACAAGTTCTAGAGTCCAATGGAGTGAGGTATGAAAGATCTCCTGAAGTGGTTGGTGTGACAGTGAAGCTGCCTTAGCCTGTTGGAGAAGGAGATCCACTGACCGTCAAGAACAGGATGTAGAGGATGCTCAGGATTATCCATGATGGATACCAGCTTATTTAAAGTCCTCCTCTCCATCACAGATTCAAATGTGTCCATTTTACAACCAATTATGGAGCTAGCTCTTCGGATCAGTTTGTTCAGTCTATTACTGTCCCTAGCAGATATGCTGCCCCCCCCAGCAGATACGTGGTATTATCATCCTCTCACGGTGGAAAAAGTATTATCTGAGCTTCTTCATCCACTAAATCATCTTCAAATGGACACGCCATGCTGCTTCACCTCTCTGAAAACAAACTAACCTTCAACTAAACCTGCTCCAGACCAGGTTATGTTCAGAGCATGAGTTGCTATGGTAACTTGACATACCCTGAAACATATCTCCATTTCTGGAACAGAAAGCTGAGGTTATCAACTTCCTTAGCCTCAAACTTACCGTGGGAGCTAGCAAAACCTGCTTCCTGGAATACCCCCCAGAGGGCCTCCATCTTAAAAAAGACGTCCTCTTTTATAGGTGGTTGGCTCCACCCCTTACCAAACAAACAAAATTAACAATCAAAATCAAACATTTCCTAAAAAAGAAATATTTTTTTAATTTAAAACAGGCCTGTCAAAGGAAACCAAAACAAAAGGTGGGTCGACTGGACCTCCTAGATACAGGAAGTTCTCCTATGAAATCAGGAAGTAAACAAATAAGACATTGAAAACAACCAAACACAGAAAATAAACAAAGTGAGTTGCAAGAACTGTTGGAAGTTTGCAGCTATACAGTGTGTGCACCCACTGATGCTGTCAGAAGCTTTATTTAACACTCAAACCATGACAGATTTCTGCTCTGTCACAGACAGAAACATGAGTCATTTGTGAGCCTGATGAAGACAAAGCCACAGAACTTCACAGAAACAGTTTTCACACCTGGTGTTTATTTGTGACAGAGAAACCACAGCAGAGAGCAGAAATAATTTCCTGTTGGTCTGTTGGAGTCCTCAGCTGCTGGACTGGAAGCTCTGCAGCTGCAGCTGGACTGGAAGCTCTGCAGCTGCAGCTGGACTGGAAGCTCTGCAGCTGCAGCTGGACTGAAGCTCTGCAGCTGCTGCTGCTGGACTGAAGCTCTGCAGCTGCTGGACTGAAGCTCTGCAGCTGCAGCTGGACTGGAAGCTCTGCAGCTGCAGCTGGACTGAAGCTCTGCAGCTGTAGCTGGACTGAAGCTCTGCAGCTGGACTGGAAGCTGTGCAGCTGCTGCTGGACTGGAAGCTCTGCAGCTGCAGCTGGACTGGAAGCTCTGCAGCTGCAGCTGGACTGGAAGCTCTGCAGCTGCAGCTGGACTAGAAGCTCTGCAGCTGGACTGGAAGCTCTGCAGCTGCTGCTGGACTAGAAGCTCTGCAGCTGGACTGGAAGCTCTGCAGCTGCTGCTGGACTGAAGCTCTGCAGCTGTAGCTGGACTGAAGCTCTGCAGCTGTAGCTGGACTGAAGCTCTGCAGCTGCAGCTGGACTGAAGCTCTGCAACTGCTGCTGGACTGGAAGCTCTGCAGCTGTTGCTGGACTGAAGCTCTGCAGCTGCTGCTGGACTGGAAGCCCTGCAGCTTGACTACCTCAGGGCGGAGTAAACCACTTCTGGAACCTCTGAGAAGACAAACACAGAAGAACCATGATGGACCAGCTCTGAGGGACCACCAGGACCAGGACTCTCAGACTCTGCAGGCCACAGGCTGGCCGACGGGGAGGTTTACATTGGAGATAGAGACACACCCTGTCTGTAGAAGACTAAATGCTAGAGATGACCTTTATGCATTCAGTTTGTAATTTTGTTTACCACCAGTAGGGGGAGCATGGGGGCTTTCTCTGTGGTTCAGTGGTTGTCACACAGCAGATGCATGTCAGTCTCAATTTTGGAATGGAGTCAAACAGTTTTTTGACCTCGCTAAATTCTTCTCAGTAATTTGTATATTTTCTTTATAATTCTGTTTTTTTTCCCTCAAGTTCACTGTGGATTATTGTTCATTTTTCAGTCTGAAGAAAAGGAATTAAAGATTTTTCTCTTTTACTTTTGGAATGTGGAATTTTTCTGGATTGTTGGATTTATAAGGAGAGCTGCAGGAGCGTCAAAAACTGAGGTCTTAACACTGGAACTATACATTTGGCCAAAAGACTTGGCTCTTTATTGCTGTACTGGATAACCAAACTGACATTGGACAAGAAAAAGGAGCAGAAAATCGTTGGAAGTAAGTTACTGCTACGGTTTCTCTCAACCGTCAATCAAGGATCAAAGAGCCAAACGCCTTTGATGTTTTCCTAATATGGAGGATCAAAACAGTGAAAAACGGACTATAAAAATGACTGAAAGAGCTGTGGAAGATTATATATCTAGAAAAGTTCAAGCATGCAAGAGTAAGCTTGCACAACTAACAAGCATGACAAAGGAAATCAATCTGTTAATGGAAGATGATGCACATGTGGACATTGTAAACAAGTTGTGCTTTGATTTTCATAACTTGCACCAAGAGTTTGTTGATTTAAATTAAGATTTTGCAAAGGCATATAGATCAAGAGGATTATTTGAAAGGTCAAAAAAGTTGGTTTGAACCTAAAAACCAAACATTTAACCAGTTCTTTAGGAAATGTGAAGAATGGATGAAAGAGGTGACAAAACGCTCACAAATGGCTGAAGAATGCAATGTGGGGATAAAACCTTCAGATAGCAGATCTACATCCTTCATTCGATGCATTGCACATGCAGTGGAAAGTGAATCTGTGATGACTGTGATCGCTTACAGTTTTTGCTACAATACACAAGAAATCAGCCACAGAATTGGTCAAAAGCTGCATCCACATGGAACCGTCAGCAGGCTATATGAAAGCCAAACAGATGTTACAAGAGTTTTTTGGCGATGACTACACTATTGCAGAAGCTTATATGAAAAGAGCTTTAGAATGACAGTCAATCAAATCAAAAGATTGTTCTGCTCTACAGTCATTTGCATTATTTCTCACCAGCTGTCTCAATGCAATGACAGATAGCAGCTACATGGAAGATCTGGACAACACAGCTACAATCAAATCCCTGGTAAATAAACTTCCCTTTAAAGCCAAAGAAATCTGGAGGAAGACGGCTTGTGGTCTTTTAAGAGAAAAGCAGGAAAAGGGTTCAGTTTAAAGACTTTGTAGAATTTGTCAACAAGCAGGCTAAATATTTGCTGCACCCGCTCTTTGGAAACATCAAAGACACTTCAAGTCCCAGAGAAATTGCATCAGCACCAAAACCAAAGAAGGTTTTCACCACTACCATTGTGGCACAAGGTGTAAAAACAATTCTGAATCAAAGGGAACAACAGTAGATGCATACAGAAAACCATGTCTGCATTGCAAAGGTGGACAGCATAACCTGGAAATCTGTGAAAGGCTCAAGAATAAATTGCACAAAGACAAGATAGACTGCCTGAAAAGCAAAGGGTTGTGCTTTGCCTGTCTGAAACATGGACACATGAGCACCAACTGCAAAGTCAAACTTCGGTGCCAAATGTGTGATAAGCTACACCCCACACTACTCCATAAAGTTCAAAGAGACTCCAGTAAAGAAGAAAAAAAAGAACAGCAGTGAACAGCAAACAGTGTCAAGTGCTTTGGTGCAAATGACAGAAAAGTTGGAGGTTACCGGGGCCGGAAGGGATGACTTTGTGCTGTCAATCGTTCCAGTTCTTGTCAAGGCTCAAAAGGGAACCCACATTGTAAAAACATATGCATTTTTGGATCCAGGAAGCTTAACTGCATTTGCAACGGAATCTTTGATCAATCAGCTTAACCTGACTGGACTCAAAACAAGCATTCTGTTGCGAACAATGGGCAACGAATCTCTTGTAAATACTCGAGTCGTGACCGGACTGGAAATAAGCAACTTACAGGGAGACAATTTCATCAGTTTGCCAGAGGTTTTTTCACAAAAAACTATCCCTGTAACCAAAGATAACATTCCTCGACAAGAAGACATCACCAAATGGCCTCACCTAAATGAAGTTCATCTTCCCGTTATCCAAGCAGAGATTGGGCTACTCGTTGGAGCAAATGTTTCTAAGGCAATGGAGCCACTACAGGTGATCAGCAGTATGAATGATGGACCATATGCCATAAGAACATCATTAGGCTGCACCTTAAACAGACCATTGAAGAATGGAAGTAGATCATTGGAAACAACAGGTTGACAAGGTTACATCAAACAGATTATCAGTTTCTAGACTTGAAGAACTTTGGCACTTGCAGTTCAAGCAAGATTTCCAAGATGCTGGACAATACGAAATCAAAGAGATGTCTAAAAATGACCATCAGTTCATTGACATGGTGTCACAATCTTCAAAGTTGGTGGATGGACATTACAAAAGTTATCTTCTAGTAAAAAACAAAGCATTGATCATGCCAAATAATCGATCAGTTGCCGAGCAACGTGCATTGAACCTACGAAAAAGATTTTCAAGAGATCCAGAATTGCACAAGGAATATGTTGCAGTTATGAATAATCTTCTGTTGAAAGGGTATGCCGTGAAGCTCAATGATGAAGAAGAGGAACCAGTTCAAGGACGAACTTGGTACCTCCCTCACAATAGAGTAAGACACCCAAAAAGGAAAATTTACGTGTTGTGTTTGATTGAATAGAATAGAATAGAATAGAATAGAATAGAATAGAATAGAATAGAATAGAATAGAATAGAATAGAATAGAATAGAATAGAATAGAATGGCTTTATCGTCATTGTGCATAGTACAATGAGATTTAAGCATCACCATCAGTGCAAGAACAGTAAGGAAGGGAAAAGTAGTAAAGAAAACATCGTAATATAATAAAATTAAACAAGCAAACAAACAGTATATACAAGTGTGCAATATCAGCTGTAAACTGTGCTGAAGAGTGCCGAGATAATTGTGCAAAAATTGCGTATGAAAAAACTGTGAATTGACATGTCAAAGTGCAGAGGTGGCAATGAGGTAGATAGTTGACACTGTGGACAGAGTAAACAGGAATATGTTTTTTTTTTTGTTTTTTTTTTATCTGTGCATTCGGGAATTGAGGATTGTTATTGCCTTTGGAAAGAACCTGTTTTTTAGTCTGTTTGTTTTGTTTCTGATGCCCCTGTAGCGCCCCCCAGAGGGCATCAGGTTGAACAGGTCTGAGCTGGGGTGTGACTGTCCTTAATGATGTTCTGAGCCCTAGTGAGACAGGGGGGAGTAGATGTCCGTCAGGGTGGGGAGAGGGCACCCAATGATTTTCTGAGCCATCTCTACGACTCTCTGCAGTCTCTTCTCATCCGCGGCCGTGCAGCTGCAGAACCAAAGTGTTATCCAGTATGTGAGCAGGCTCTGGATGGATGACTGGTAGAAGGTCAGCAGCAGGTTGGTATTAATTTTGTTCTTCCTGAGGACCCTCAGGAAGTGCAGACGCTGCTGAGCCTTCTTGATGATGGCGGTGGTGTTGGCTGTCCAGGAAAGGTCTGCAGAGATGGTGATGCCGAGGAACTTGAAGGTGTGGACCCTCTCCACATGCTCCCCATTAATAAGGAGGGGGGCTGGGTCCGCGCCATGTTTCCTGAAGTCGACTATGATCTCCCTGGTTTTGTTGGGACATCACCGATGTGGAGGGTGATGACCCTTCTCAGTGAACAAGGTCGCTGCAATGGGATCTCCCGGGTCTGACTCTTTTGATCGGATCTGGGGGGGTTCTGTGGTAGTGTTCTATGTGGGGGGTCACTGATGTGGACATGTCCCCAAAGTATTGTTTCCCCATTTCAGGAGGAAGCCAGGTCTCTAGATTCCATCATTTTATCACTCTTTTAATCATGGTGTGTGTCTGTATGTATGTGTATGTGTGTGTGGAGGGGGGGGGGGGGTTGTTGGCATTGTTTGTCGTTTCATTTTTTTTAAAATTTGACTGTATTTTATGCAAAGCACTTTGGGTGATGTGTTGGAAAAGTGCTACATGAATAAAGGTTGATTTGATCTATGTATATATACTCTATATATACACATACTATGTGAATATATATCCATCTGACTTCATTAGCTTTAAACGGCTGTCCTTTTGAGTTGTGCGTGCGTTAAATTGTATTTTGTATTTGAAAGTTTTTGACAGTTTTTTTGTACATTTTTTTCATTTGAGTGTACCTGTTAATACACAACTGCAACTACACACAGTTATGCACAGAATTTATTGTATGAGTTATAAATCAAGCCGTATGCACACATATCCAAAGTTACACACAAACAGGCAGACTCAAGTTACAAATCAAGAATTACACACACACATGTTCTGAGTGTTTTATCTCCTTTAGTAGTTTTTCCTGTAATTAATTGAGCCCAGCTGCAAACTAATGATCACACCTGTCTGAGATTGATGTCAGTGATCCAAAGAATCCTGAGACGCAATACAGGATTTTATCGTGGTTTAATTCTCCACGGACTGTCATGTCTAGAATTGGTGCAGCACCAGTGCCAAGAATGTGAAGGTGGTCTTTTTCTCTGCATTTACCATCCACTTTCCTCCACATCCTCCATAGACTGCAGGTTTCAAGCCTGTGACTCGTCTGCACAGACAGAAACGGTTGGAGCTGGTACAGAAGATGTCTCTTGACTTGTTCCAGTGTCTGTTCTAACTACTGATAGAGAATTCAGTTTATTTCTGAGTTCTGCCTCAGAGGTCCAGATCCAAATATAACTAGACAAACCAACAAGATGACATCTGCAGAGCTGTGTCTGTATTTATTACAGCATCTTTACTCTCACAGGTCAAGAACTGGAAGAACAAATGAAGAGGAAGTTTGGGTAACAAGAAAAGAAATATAAAAACACAAATGTCCTCTCAATAAATGGAAACTAACAGCATCAGATCCAAAGGTTTATGACTCTGCTTCAGGTCGAGGATCAGTGGAGGATGGTTGACGGAGCAGAGGTGGTTCTGGGATTCTCTGAAAGAGAGCAAAGATATTGATGATGACGATGATGATGATGATGAAGAACAGAGAGGCTGCAGAACCTGATGGGGTCCCTGAAGGAGCTCCTCACCTGAGACAGAGATCCAGCTGGATGGAGACTCTCCATGAGCGCTGATGAGACACTTGTAGAGACCTTCATCAGACCTGGAAACATGCTGGAGGGTCATGTGACCTGTAGGCTCAGTCCTGATGAGGGAGCCATCTTTATAGAAAGCAGCTGAGAGGTTGAAGGGAGGGGTCTGTGATTGACAGCTCAGAGTGAGGTCATGACCCTCCATCACAGGGAGGACAGGACTGTGCAGGATCACTGATCCACCTCAACACAGAGACAAAGCATTTCATCCATCTGCACACAGCTGCAGCAACACTAACTCCACAGTCTGATCTTACCAGAGACACTGATGTTCACGCTGATGCTGGAGGCTCCTCCCCCTCTGGACTCACACCAGTACAGGCCACTGTCCTCTTCCAACATGTGGCTGATCCTGCAGGACAAACCATCTGCTGATCCCCACTCAGATTCACACAGAGTCCTGGTTCCTCTGCTGGTGTTCCTCCTCAGAGTCCATCCTGCAGAGCTGTGGTCCTCACACTTCAGAGTCACTGATTCTCCTCTGAAGAACTGAGATCTGCTGGGACTCACAGTCAGACCAACTGCAGGGAAGATAAAAAAAAACAGATTATTTCTACATAACAATTAAACAACTACACTTGACCAAAGTCCTGCACAGTTTAACATCAATAAAATATTGAGTTTATTAAAAACAGTGAATCATCTGTCTCCCCCTAACTCTACTCTGACCCCCCCTCACTTACACCAACCTCCCTCATGTCAATTCATTCTGTTTTCTTTGCTCTTTTATCATTTTTTTACAGCTGGACTCCTGCATTATTTTTATCAATCAGTTCATTTCTTGGTGTCTTTGGGAAACAGATCAGAGGGATTGGATTATTTTAAAAACCTGTTATTGTGAAAATCATTTTCAGGTCTATAAAACATTAAAACTAAATCATAGAACTAATCAGTGAGATTATTCCAAACATTTGGCCTTTTTCTTCAACATCAACAGTAGAAATCCTCCAAAAAACTTCAATCCATTCATGAATAATGATCTATAGTTTATTTATGATCTCATAAAGTGCGGCTGTTTTCCTGCATTACTGCTGTCTTTCCAACTAAACCACAGGCAGACAAAGATACATTTATGGAAAACAAAGACATCAAAATGTCTGCAGTGAAGAATGACATTATTAGAATGAGCTAATCTAAAGGTCCACCATGATCCAGGTGTTGCTCAATCACCCGTTTAGCTCCTGTCTGAACCCGCTGCTGGACTCTAGGATGACGTCATGGATGAGCTGCAGGAAGGCTTTGTCTCATTAATTCAAGATTGGAAAAAACCTCAGAAAAGGACAAATATGTCTCCAAAACGTGTCGTTTGTGTGCCAAAGGCAGACTAGAACGGTTCAGACCTTAAAGTAACGGGAACGCCATCAACTGTCCACACATCAGCTTTACTTTCACTTCTGCTTTCCAACCTTAAAACTGGTCTTTGCTGCTCAGGAAACACTTCAAACTATCTTCTGACTTTTTAGTTTATGCTTCATTTTCAGAGGTTTTTTCTCACCTGCAGTCACAGAAACAGACGAACCGACCAGAACGAAGAGCAGAACCGAACCGAGCAGCGACATGGTCCAGACCTGCTGTGTGCCTTTTTGCTGCTGAACTGACACAATTCCCCTTTGTGTTCCTGTAAGACTTCTGGCTGACGCTGTTTTCCAGATGTTTCCCTCCCTGCTTCTGATTTGCTGTCACTTTCATTTCTGCTTGTTTAGCAGAAAATGGAAACACAAAGATTTCTTTTTCCATCCAATGGTTTTCATGTCCTCCACCCATTCCTCCACCTACTCCTCCACCTCAGCAGTGATGCATGCGTGGCTGCACCTCCTATCCCTGGTGGGGGCCGTCGCTCAGGTGCAGCCCCCCCCCCCCCTTGTCCTAAGGGTGGGGGTCCACATGCTCGGGAAGAGGAGGCGGAGCAGCCGTGGAGGTTCAAGGATGAGCAGCGGCGATGACGTCAGAGGGCGGTCCCACCTGAACCATGGAACGCCTTTTACCTGGAGAAAGGTCGAGTCCGGCTGGCCACTCTACCACAGCCCCCTCCCTCTCTACAGACAGGAGAACAGAAGAGTAATAGAAAAAACATTCTGTAAAAATCAAGAATCTCTCTAAAACGAATAAATGTCCACATTTATGTGAGCTGATAATGAAGAGTTATCGGCATATTTATGCTACAATCTATATTTAGTCAGAAATTCCATCTTTATTTTATTTTATTTCATTTTATCTATTTTTAAAAGAGATATGAATAATAATAAAAGAGGTCAATAGCTCTGAAGATACTGAAGCTCTAAAAATAAATAGAATAAAGACTAAACTCAACAGGAAGTTGTGTGTATGTACATTGTGTGAAAATGTGTGAGTGTGTGTGTACATGTGTGTTTATATTTGTGTGTGTTGTTTTTAGGACATAAATCCTTCTTTTCTTCTCCGTTACACAAATAAACTCTTTAAACATCAAACAAAATAATTTCCTGGATCTTTTTATTTTAAATAATTTTCTGTTTCTTGGAGAAATTCAACACTTTTTACAGTTTGGTGACACTGAGAGACAAACTGAAGCTGACAAAGACGTCTGGACAAACACACAACATGTGTGAGGAAAGTGTGTAGCTGTGAGGTTTGCAGCAAACAAAGAGGAAGTGAAATGAGGTGTTTGTGGGAGCAGCTGATGCAGAGAAAAAGTCACTGCTGGGATGGATTCTGGAGATGCGTGCACACAGACAACAGTCATACATACACTAGCACACACACACACACACACACACACACACAACAGTCATACGTGCACACAGACAACAGTCATACATACACTAGCACACACACAGACAACAGTCATACATGAACACACACAAAAGTCATACATGCACACAGACACAACAGTCATACATGCACACACAGACACAACAGTCATACATACACTAGCACACACACAGACAACAGTCATACATGCACACACAGACACAACAGTCGTACATACACTCGTCTCCGCCCTTCTCTCACAACTCATACAACTGCTGTACTTGTTCATAGTCTTGTCACTTCTCGGATCGATTATTGTAATTCCCTCCTGTTTGGTTTGCCCAATAAAACACTCAAAAAATTGCAGCTTCTCCAAAATTCTGCAGCCCGCATCATCACCAGGACCCCGTTATCCCACCACATCACACCAGTTCTCCAAAACTTACACTGGCATCCCATAAAACAAAGGGTTAGTTTCAAGATTCTCCTCATCACCTTCAAAGCACTCCATAACCTGGCTCCACCCTACATTTCTGATCTTCTTCACATTTCCATTCCCTCCCGATCTCTCCGTTCCACTTCCTCTCTCCAACTCCATGTCTCACCTGCCCGTCTTGCCACCATGGGGGGCAGAGCTTTCAGTCGCTCTGCCCCTCAGCTATGGAATTCTCTTCCTCCAGATTTACGGTATACCGACACACTGCCACTATTCAAATCCAAACTCAAGACCCATCTCTTCAAACAATCATACAGTTAATCCATTCAGTTAACGCAACCTCATTTGTCTGTTTGTCTGTTTTTCTATCCTATAATTTTTTTTGTATCTATCTTAAATGTTTTTTTTTTACTATGTCTTTATGTTTACTCATGTATTACTCTGATAATTTCTTATTGAGGTTTATTTTGTTTTTCTTATTTTAACCTTGTACAGCGACCTTGGGTGACCTGAAAGGCGCTTGAAATAAAATTTATTATTATTATTACTAGCACACACACACACACACACACACAACAGTCATACGTGCACACAGACACAACAGTCATACATACACTAGCACACACACAGACAACTGTCATACATGCACACAGACACAACAGTCATACATACAGTAGCACACAGACAACAGTCACACAAGAACACACACAACAGTCCTACATGCACACAGACACAACAGTCATACATACAGTAGCACACACACAGACAACAGTCATACATGCACACACACAACAGTCATACATGCACACACAGACACAACAGTCATACATACACTAGCACACACACACAGACAACAGTCATACATGCACACACACAACAGTCATACATGCACACACAGACACAAAAGTCATACATACACTAGCACACACAAACACACACACACACACACAGACACAACAGTCATACATACACTAGCACACACAAACACAACAGTCATACGTGCACACACACAACAGTCATACATGCACACACACACAACAGTGATACATGCACACACAGACACAACAGTCATACATACACTAGCACACACAAACACAACAGTCATACGTGCACACAGACACAACAGTCATACATACACTAGCACACACACAGACAACGGTCATACATGAACACACACAACAGTCATACATGCACCCAGACACAACAGTCATACATACACTAACACACACACACACACACACACACACACACAACAGTCATACATGCACAAACAACAGTCATACATGCACACAAACACAACTGTCATACATGCACACACAGACTCAAAAGTCATACATACACTAGCACACACACAGACACAACAGTCATACATACACTAGCACACACAAACACAACAGTCATACGTGCACACACACAACAGTCATACATGCACACACACACAACAGTCATACATGCACACACAGACACAACAGTCATACATACACTAGCACACACACAGACAACAGTCATACATGCACACAGACACAACAGTCATACATACAGTAGCACACACACAGACAACAGTCACATATGAACACACACAACAGTCATACATGCACACAGACACAACAGTCATACATACACTAGCACACACACAGACAACAGTCATACATGCACACACACAACAGTCATACATGCACACACAGACACAACAGTCATACATACACTAGCACACACACACATACAACAGTCATACATGCACACACACAACAGTCATACATGCACACAAAGACACAACAGTCATACATACACTAGCACACACACACACAAACACACACACAGACACACAGACACACAGACACAACAGTCAAACATACACTAGCACACACAAACACACAGTCATACATGCACACACAGACACAACAGTCATACATACACTAAGACACACACACACACACACACACACAACAGTCATACGTGCACACACACAACAGTCATACATGCACACACAACAGTCATACATGCACACAAACACAACTGTCATACATGCACACACAGACTCAAAAGTCATACATACACTAGCACACACACACAGACACAACAGTCATACATACACTAGCACACACAAACACAACAGTCATACGTGCACACACACAACAGTCATACATGCACACACACACAACAGTCATACATGCACACACAGACACAACAGTCATACATACACTAGCACACACAAACACAACAGTCATACATGCACACAGACACAACAGTCATACATACAGTAGCACACACAAACACAACAGTCATACATGCACACAGACACAACAGTCATACATACAGTAGCACACACACAGACAACAGTCACATATGAACACACACAACAGTCATACATGCACACAGACACAACAGTCATACATAAAGTAGCACACACACAGACAACAGTCATACATGCACACACACAACAGTCATACATGCACACACAGACACAACAGTCATACATACACTAGCACACACACACAGACAACAGTCATACATGCACACACACAACAGTCATACATGCATACATAGACACAACAGTCATACATACACTAGCACACACAGACACAACAGTCATACATACACTAGCACACACAGACACAACAGTCATACATACACTAGCACACACAAACACAACAGTCATACGTGCACACACACAACAGTCATACATGCACACACACACAACAGTCATACATGCACACACAGACACAACAGTCATACATAAACTAGCACACACAAACACAACAGTCATACGTGCACACAGACACAACAGTCATACATACACTAGCACACACACAGACAACAGTCATACATGCACACAGACACAACAGTCATACATACAGTAGCACACACACAGACAACAGTCATACATGCACACACACAACAGTCATACATGCACACACACACAACAGTCATACATGCACACACAGACACAACAGTCATACATAAACTAGCACACACAAACACAACAGTCATACGTGCACACAGACACAACAGTCATACATACACTAGCACACACACAGACAACAGTCATACATGCACACAGACACAACAGTCATACATACAGTAGCACACACACAGACAACAGTCATACATGCACACACACAACAGTCATACATGCACACACAGACACAACAGTCATACATACACTAGCACACACACAGACAACAGTCATACATGCACACAGACACAACAGTCATACATACACTAGCACACACACAGACAACAGTCACACATGAACACACACAACAGTCATACATGCACACAGAGACAACAGTCATACATAGGGCAAGGCAAGGCAAGGCAAGTTTATTTGTATAGCACAATTCGTACACAAAGTAATTCAAGGTGCTTCACAAAACAGAAAAATGCATTAAAATCACAATACATCATAGAAATAATCAAAATAAAATTTACTTTAAAAGAAAGGGAAGAAAAAAAAAAGATTTAAAAAGAAAGGAAGGAAAGAAAGGTGGAGATAGGACCTTTCACTCATATACACGGCTAAACAGAAATGTTTTAAGTCTAGATTTGAACATGAACACAGAAGAGGCCTGTCTTACGCCTTCAGGGAGGCTGTTCCAGATTTTAGCTGCAGAATATTGAAACGCTGATTCCCCTTGTTTAGTTCTGACTCTGGGAATCAACAGGAGGCCAGTCCCTGAGGTCCTCAGAGTACGAGATGGTTCATATGGCACTAACATGTCAGAGATGTACTTTGGTGCGTGGCCATGGAGAGACTTGTACACAAGCAGAGCTGCTTTGAAGTCTATTCTTTGAGGTACAGGGAGCCAGTGCAAAGACCTGAGCACAGGACTAATGTGATCATACTTCCTGGTTTTGGTCAGGACTCTAGCAGCAGCATTCTGGATGTACTGAAGCTGTTTTACAGCTCGTTTGGACAGGCCGGTGAGCAGGCCGTTACAGTAGTCTAACCTACTGGAGACAAATGCATGGATAAGTATCTCCAGGTCTCGCTTTGAGATTATGTTTTTGATTTTGGCAATGTTTTTCAGGTGGTAAAATGCCGCTGATGTTACTGACTTGATATGGCTGTTAAAGTTCAGGTCAGAGTCCATGATTACCCCTAGATTTCTGACTTGATTTGAGGGTTTAAGAGACAGAGAATGAAGGTAGCTGCTGAGACTTTCTCTTTGTCTCTGTGGGCCAAAAACAATAACTTCGGTCTTGTCTGAGTTTAGCTGGAGAAAGTTGTTCTGCATCCACGCGCTGATCTGTTGGAGGCAGTGGTTGAGAGAATCCACCGGCCCATATTCACCTGTTGTCAGTGACACATAGATCTGAGTATCATCTGCATAGTTGTGATAAGATATGTTATTACTGCGTATTAACTGCCCTAGTGGCAGCATGTAGAGGTTGAACAGAAGGGGTCCCAGGATCGATCCCTGGGGCACACCACAATTCAAGCCCATGTAGTCTGAGACACAACTCCCAATTTCAACAAAATATTTCCTGTCTTCTAGATAAGACTTGAGCCAACTTAGGGCAGATCCAGAGATGCCAACCCAGTCTTGGAGTCTGTGCAAAAGGATCCCATGATCAACAGTATCAAAGGCAGCGCTCAGGTCTAGCAGGATTAAGACAGAGACTTTTCCATCATCAGTGTTCAGGCGGATGTCATTGGTTACCTTGATAAGAGCAGTTTCTGTGCTATGATGGGGTCTAAAACCTGACTGGAAAACATCAAACGAATTGTTTAATAAGAGAAAGTCAGTGAGCTGTTGGTAGACAACTTTTTCAAGGACTTTTCCTAAAAATGGCAGATTAGAGATAGGTCTGTAATTATTCAGTACAGTGGGATCAAGACCGCTCTTTTTCAGGAGGGGTTTAATGATTGCAGTTTTTAAGGCCTCTGGAAATATTCCAGATTGAAGAGACATGTTAACTATTTGAGTAATTGATGGCAACACACTGTTCAAGACAGACTTTAGAAATCTAGTGGGTAACACATCAAGGCAGCATGTAGACGAGCTCAGACGGGTGATGGTCTCTTGGACAGTTTGGTCAGTGACAGGTATAAAGTGAGTCAGCTTAGAGTGAGTAGGTGGCCGTTCGATACTTATATGTGTTGTGGAGTTGATGGCTTTTTTAATGCCCTGAACCTTGTCATTGAAAAATACAGCAAACTCATTACATTTAGGTGTACAAACCAATTCTATTGGTAGCTGGGTTGGAGGGTTAGTTAATCTGTTAACTGTTGTGAACAGGATACGAGAGTTGCTGCTGCAACTTCCAATTATTTCAGAGAAGTACCTTTCCCTTGTTCTGTATAAGATCTGGTTATAAGCGTACAACTCCGCCTTATATATTCCATAATGAACCTGGAGTTTTGACTTGCGCCACTTTCGCTCGGCTCTGCGGCACTGTTGTTTCTGTGCCCTGACTAGATCATCATTCCTCCAGGGAGCTTTCTGTCTATGTTTTCTCAATTTAACCTTCATAGGGGCAATGGCATCCAGAACATTCAAGATGCTAGAAGTAACAGAATTCAGCATTTCATCAACATTGGCACCAGAGACGTTTTCAGGGTTTATCATTTCTACAAACTGTGCCCTAGTGCTCTCATTTATTTGTCTCCTTTGGACAACTGCAGGGCCAGGCGGTGGTTTGGGAGAAACAGACAGGTCAAAGAATACACAGAAATGATCAGAGAGGGCGACATCAACCACACTGACATTGTAAATAGTAACCCCCCTTGTGATGAGCAGGTCCAGAGTGTGCCCTCTGCTGTGGGTGGGGCAACTCACATGCTGAATTAGACCAAAGGTTTCAAGGACAGCATTGAGCTCTTTTGCATTTCTGTCATTGACATTATCAACATGAACATTAAAATCACCTGTAATGACTAGACCATCAAAGTCTGTGCACACAACTGAGAGCATTTCAGTGAAATCATCAATAAAACTTTGGCTGTGCTGAGGAGGTTTGTACATAACTATGCAGAGTAAGGGAGGAGTTTGTTTTAACTCAATCTTAAAGGACACATACTCAAATGATGAAAACACACCAAATGATAGTCTGCGGGTTGCAATATTATCTCTAAACAGTGCAGAAACGCCTCCACCCTTTTTATTTTCTCGTATTTCCGATTCATGTTTGTAGTTGGGGGGAGTTGATTCGACTAGAACTATGTTTCCTGTGTTTTTGTCAAGCCATGTTTCAGTTAAAAACATAAAATCAAGATTAAAAGAAGAGATAAGATTATTGATTAAAAATGATTTGTTGCATAAAGATCTGACATTGAGTGCAGCAAGTTTGAGATTAGTTTCCTTGGGACTGGTCAAAACCTTCTTGCAAGGGATGTGAACTAGATTTCTTTGATTGGACAGTCTAACTGCCCTTTTTTGCATTCTACGTGGTGCAACTACAGGTATAGCACCAGAAGGAAGCTGTTCATCACAGGGCCCCAGTTTGACATAACCTTTCCTAGGACACTGGGGGCCCGTTTCATCCTAGCTCCGGGGAATAGCACGTCTAGAGGCGCGCAGGAGAGGTTGAGTTGAGGGTAGTTTGGGTGATGGACCGGGAGGAGTGGGAGCTGGACGGGATTTGGGTGAACGACGGAGGGGGCGTGTTGGAGGGGGTTTGGATGAAGGCCGTGTTGGAGGGACTTTGGGTGAAGGATGAGGAGGGGGCGCTGGAGGGGTAGGAGAGCTCCTGTGTGGTGTGAGGCTCACAGGTGTTAAGGGAGCCATCTTAATTCCTGACTTGATGAGGCTATCAAAATGGCTAGGTAGGGCCATGGGTGAAAGTGGGGGGGACGAAAAGGAAAGTGAGTCTTCACTGGGAGTAGACGTAGCAGGGGGCGCCCACAGCTGGTCAGATGGTGGAATTTCTGGGGCCAAATCTGGTGGTTGTTGTTGTGGTTCTGCAGCTGGGTCCTTAGCTGGCGGTAGTTGTTGTGGTGCTGGTGCAGGTGAGTCCTTAGATGGAGGTGGTTGCTGTAATGCTGGTGGAGCTGAGTCCTTAGGTGGAGGTGGTTGTGGTGCTGGTGCTGCCGGATCCAAGTCATTGACCGGTGTTGGTGGAGGTAGTTGTTGTTGCCGTTGTGCTGTGGTTCCTGGGACACTGGCTCGGTCCTTCCTTACTGCCTTTTCAGGGCCTTGGCCTCTATGCCCCAGAGCGTGGAGGAGGTTCTTCACTAACTCTCTTGCTCCACCTCTGTTCAGGTGTGGGCCTCTTCCCATGAAAAGGTCCTTTCGCTTCCAGAATGTATTGAAGTTCTCAATGTAATGCAATCCTCTGGAAGCACACTCTCTGGAGAGCCAATTGTTCAGCTGAAACAGACGGCTGAACTTGAGTGACACCCCATCGATGTTAGGAAGAGGTCCACTGATGAATGCTTCAACCTCTACCTTAACAATCTCTTCAAATAACTTGATGAAGTCTTTTTTCAGACGTTCAGACTGTTCTTTTCTGATATCGACAGCACCTACATGGATGATTATTCGTTTAACTCCTTGGTACAAGACTTTAGATAAGAGTCCTGTAATCACTGGAACAGTAGAACTTGGGCAACATAAAGTTTGCATTCTTCTGTGGCTGACTCCACTGATAGCGCCATCTCCAAGCAGCAGCGTATCTCTGACCTTGACGTTTGGCACAGATTTTCTTTCTGCCTGTGCTTTGTTTCCAACATTATGACTCCTTCTCTGTGGTCCAATTTCACTGTGTTCTTCAATATCACATTGTGTTAGGGGTAAAAATCTGTTTGTGAGCTTTATTTCGGATGTTCTGTCATCTTTACGCTTTGGCTTAACACAGAGTTCCTCCGCACAAAGTTTTGGAAAGGACACAACATCACTCAGGTCTATGTCACTGTTATTCTTCTCGTTTGTAGTAAGAGCAGGCTTCTTACCACCCGATGTTACTGGAAGGGTCTTGTGAAGTCCATTTTCAGTTTCCAAAGTAAATATCCGTGTTTGTAGCTCTTTTATTTCTTGTTGGTAGATCTGACAGCGTTCACAGTGGGAGTTTGTTTTTCTTCCTCTTCCGGACATGTCGCTGGCTTGTCAAAAATATTGATTTGTATAGGTAGAAGTCACAAAAAAGGATGACCAGTCTGATATTCCAGGATGTGTGGAAGAAGTAAAATGATTAAAAATGATTAATTAAATGATTAAAAAGCAAATAAAGCAGGAAGCAGCAGGAGCAGGGAAAAAAGCGTCTGCACTCTTTTGCAGGGGGAGGAGCACAACCTACATACAGTAGCACACACACAGACAACAGTCATACATGCACACACACAACAGTCATACATGCACACACAGACACAACAGTCATACATACACTAGCACACACACAAACACACACACACACACACACAGAGACACAACAGTCATACATACACTAGCACACACAAACACAACAGTCATACGTGCACACACACAACAGTCATACATGCACACACACACAACAGTCATACATGCACACACAGACACAACAGTCATACATACACTAGCACACACAAACACAACAGTCATACGTGCACACAGACACAACAGTCATACATACACTAGCACACACACAGACAACAGTCATACATGCACACAGACACAACAGTTTTCATACAGTAGCACACACACAGACAACAGTCATACATGCACACACACAACAGTTATACATGCACACACAGACACAACAGTCATACATACACTAGCACACACACACAGACAACAGTCATACATGCACACACACGACAGTCATACATGCACACATAGACACAACAGTCATACATACACTAGCACACACACACACACACACACACACAACAGTCATACGTGCACACAGAGACAACAGTCATACATACACTAACACACACAGACAACAGTCATACATGAACACACACAACAGTCATACATGCACCCAGACACAACAGTCATACATACACTAGCACACACACACACAAAAGTCATACGTGCACACACACAACAGTCATACATGCACACACACACAACAGTCATACATGCACACACAGACACAACAGTCATACATACACTAGCACACACAAACACAACATTCATACGTGCACACAGACACAACAGTCATACATACACTAGCACACACACAGACAACAGTCTTACATGCACACAGACACAACAGTCATACATACAGTAGCACACACACAGACAACAGTCACACATGAACACACACAACAGTCATACATGCACACAGACACAACAGTCATACATACACTAGCACACACACAGACAACAGTCATACATGCACACACACAACAGTCATACATGCACACACAGACACAACAGTCATACATACACTAGCACACACACACAGACAACAGTCATACATGCACACACACAACAGTCATACATGCACACATAGACACAACAGTCATACATACACTAGCACACACACACATACACACAGACACACAGACACAACAGTCATACATACACTAGCACACACAAACACAACAGTCATACGTGCACACACACAACAGTCATACATGCACACACACACAACAGTCATACATGCACACACAGACACAACAGTCATACATACACTAGCACACACAAACACAACAGTCATACGTGCACACAGACACAACAGTCATACATACACTAGCACACACACAGACAACAGTCATACATGCACACAGACACAACAGTCATACATACAGTAGCACACACACAGACAACAGTCATACATGCACACACACAACAGTCATACATGCACACACAGACACAACAGTCATACATACACTAGCACACACACAGACAACAGTCATACATGCACACAGACACAACAGTCATACATACACTAGCACACACACAGACAACAGTCACACATGAACACACACAACAGTCATACATGCACACAGACACAACAGTCATACATACAGTAGCACACACACAGACAACAGTCATACATGCACACACACAACAGTCATACATGCACACACAGACACAACAGTCATACATACACTAGCACACACACACACACACACACACACACACAGACACAACAGTCATACATACACTAGCACACACAAACACAACAGTCATACGTGCACACACACAACAGTCATACATGCACACACACACAACAGTCATACATGCACACACAGACACAACAGTCATACATACACTAGCACACACAAACACAACAGTCATACATGCACAAACACAACAGTCATACATGCACACACACACACAACAGTCATACATGCACACACAGACACAACAGTCATACATACACTAGCACACACAAACACAACAGTCATACGTGCACACAGACACAACAGTCATACATACACTAGCACACACACAGACAACAGTCATACATGCACACAGACACAACAGTCATTCATACAGTAGCACACACACAGACAACAGTCACATATGAACACACACAACAGTCATACATGCACACAGACACAACAGTCATACATACAGTAGCACACACACAGACAACAGTCATACATGCACACACACAACAGTCATACATGCACACACAGACACAACAGTCATACATACACTAGCACACACACACAGACAACAGTCATACATGCACACACACAACAGTCATACATGCACACAAAGACACAACAGTCATACATACACTAGCACACACACACACAAACACACACACAGACACACAGACACACAGACACAACAGTCAAACATACACTAGCACACACAAACACACAGTCATACATGCACACACAGACACAACAGTCATACATACACTAAGACACACACACACACACACAACAGTCATACGTGCACACACACAACAGTCATACATGCACACACAACAGTCATACATGCACACAAACACAACTGTCATACATGCACACACAGACTCAAAAGTCATACATACACTAGCACACACACACAGACACAACAGTCATACATACACTAGCACACACAAACACAACAGTCATACGTGCTCACACACAACAGTCATACATGCACACACACACAACAGTCATACATGCACACACAGACACAACAGTCATACATACACTAGCACACACAAACACAACAGTCATACATGCACACAGACACAACAGTCATACATACAGTAGCACACACAAACACAACAGTCATACATGCACACAGACACAACAGTCATACATACACTAGCACACACACAGACAACAGTCACACATGAACACACACAACAGTCATACATGCACACAGAGACAACAGTCATACATACAGTAGCACACACACAGACAACAGTCATACATGCACACACACAACAGTCATACATGCACACACAGACACAACAGTCATACATACACTAGCACACACACAAACACACACACACACACAGAGAGAGACACAACAGTCATACATACACTAGCACACACAAACACAACAGTCATACGTGCACACACACAACAGTCATACATGCACACACACACAACAGTCATACATGCACACACAGACACAACAGTCATACATACACTAGCACACACAAACACAACAGTCATACGTGCACACAGACACAACAGTCATACATACACTAGCACACACACAGACAACAGTCATACATGCACACAGACACAACAGTCATTCATACAGTAGCACACACACAGACAACAGTCATACATGCACACACACAACAGTCATACATGCACACACAGACACAACAGTCATACATACACTAGCACACACACACAGACAACAGTCATACATGCACACACACAACAGTCATACATGCACACATAGACACAACAGTCATACATACACTAGCACACACACACACACACACACACACACAACAGTCATACGTGCACACAGAGACAACAGTCATACATACACTAACACACACAGACAACAGTCATACATGAACACACACAACAGTCATACATGCACCCAGACACAACAGTCATACATACACTAGCACACACACACACACACAAAAGTCATACGTGCACACACACAACAGTCATACATGCAGTAGCACACACAAACACAACAGTCATACATGCACACAGATACAACAGTCATACATACAGTAGCACACACACAGACAACAGTCACATATGAACACACACAACAGTCATACATGCACACAGACACAACAGTCATACATAAAGTAGCACACACACAGACAACAGTCATACATGCACACACACAACAGTCATACATGCACACAAAGACACAACAGTCATACATACACTAGCACACACACACAGACAACAGTCATACATGCACACACACAACAGTCATACATGCATACATAGACACAACAGTCATACATACACTAGCACACACAAACACAACAGTCATACGTGCACACACACAACAGTCATACATGCACACACACACAACAGTCATACATGCACACACAGACACAACAGTCATACATACACTAGCACACACACAGACAACAGTCATACATGCACACAGACACAACAGTCATACATACAGTAGCACACACACAGACAACAGTCATACATGCACACACACAACAGTCATACATGCACACACAGACACAACAGTCATACATACACTAGCACACACACAGACAACAGTCATACATGCACACAGACACAACAGTCATACATACACTAGCACACACACAGACAACAGTCACACATGAACACACACAACAGTCATACATGCACACAGAGACAACAGTCATACATACAGTAGCACACACACAGACAACAGTCATACATGCACACACACAACAGTCATACATGCACACACAGACACAACAGTCATACATACACTAGCACACACAAACACAACAGTCATACGTGCACACACACAACAGTCATACATGCACACACACACAACAGTCATACATGCACACACAGACACAACAGTCATACATACACTAGCACACACAAACACAACAGTCATACGTGCACACAGACACAACAGTCATACATACACTAGCACACACACAGACAACAGTCATACATGCACACAGACACAACAGTCATTCATACAGTAGCACACACACAGACAACAGTCATACATGCACACACACAACAGTCATACATGCACACACAGACACAACAGTCATACATACACTAGCACACACACACAGACAACAGTCATACATGCACACACACAACAGTCATACATGCACACATAGACACAACAGTCATACATACACTAGCACACACACACACACACACACACAACAGTCATACGTGCACACAGAGACAACAGTCATACATACACTAACACACACAGACAACAGTCATACATGAACACACACAACAGTCATACATGCACCCAGACACAACAGTCATACATACACTAGCACACACACACACAAAAGTCATACGTGCACACACACAACAGTCATACATGCACACACACACAACAGTCATACATGCACACACAGACACAACAGTCATACATACACTAGCACACACAAACACAACATTCATACGTGCACACAGACACAACAGTCATACATACACTAGCACACACACAGACAACAGTCTTACATGCACACAGACACAACAGTCATACATACAGTAGCACACACACAGACAACAGTCACACATGAACACACACAACAGTCATACATGCACACAGACACAACAGTCATACATACACTAGCACACACACAGACAACAGTCATACATGCACACACACAACAGTCATACATGCACACACAGACACAACAGTCATACATACACTAGCACACACACACAGACAACAGTCATACATGCACACACACAACAGTCATACATGCACACATAGACACAACAGTCATACATACACTAGCACACACACACACACATACACACAGACACACAGACACAACATTCATACATACACTAGCACACACAAACACAACAGTCATACGTGCACACACACAACAGTCATACATGCACACACACACAACAGTCATACATGCACACACAGACACAACAGTCATACATACACTAGCACACACAAACACAACAGTCATACGTGCACACAGACACAACAGTCATACATACACTAGCACACACACAGACAACAGTCATACATGCACACAGACACAACAGTCATACATACAGTAGCACACACACAGACAACTGTCATACATGCACACACACAACAGTCATACATGCACACACAGACACAACAGTCATAAATACACTAGCACACACACAGACAAGAGTCATACATGCACACAGACACAACAGTCATACATACACTAGCACACACACAGACAACAGTCACACATGAACACACACAACAGTCATACATGCACACAGACACAACAGTCATACATACAGTAGCACACACACAGACAACAGTCATACATGCACACACACAACAGTCATACATGCACACACAGACACAACAGTCATACATACACTAGCACACACACACACACACACACACACACACAGAGACACAACAGTCATACATACACTAGCACACACAAACACAACAGTCATACGTGCACACACACAACAGTCATACATGCACACACACACAACAGTCATACATGCACACACAGACACAACAGTCATACATACACTAGCACACACAAACACAACAGTCATACGTGCACACACACAACAGTCATACATGCACACACACACAACAGTCATACATGCACACACAGACACAACAGTCATACATACACTAGCACACACAAACACAACAGTCATACGTGCACACAGACACAACAGTCATACATACACTAGCACACACACAGACAACAGTCATACATGCACACAGACACAACAGTCATTCATACAGTAGCACACACACAGACAACAGTCATACATGCACACACACAACAGTCATACATGCACACACAGACACAACAGTCATACATACACTAGCACACACAAACACAACAGTCATACGTGCACACAGACACAACAGTCATACATACACTAGCACACACACAGACAACAGTCATACATGCACACAGACACAACTTTCATACATACAGTAGCACACACACAGACAACAGTCATACATGCACACACACAACAGTCATACATGCACACACAGACACAACAGTCATACATACACTAGCACACACACAGACAACAGTCATACATGCACACAGACACAACAGTCATACATACACTAGCACACACACAGACAACAGTCACACATGAACACACACAACAGTCATACATGCACACAGACACAACAGTCATACATACAGTAGCACACACAAACACAACATTCATACGTGCACACAGACACAACAGTCATACATACACTAGCACACACACAGACAACAGTCTTACATGCACACAGACACAACAGTCATACATACAGTAGCACACACACAGACAACAGTCACACATGAACACACACAACAGTCATACATGCACACAGACACAACAGTCATACATACACTAGCACACACACAGACAACAGTCATACATGCACACACACAACAGTCATACATGCACACACAGACGCAACAGTCATACATACACTAGCACACACACACAGACAACAGTCATACATGCACACACACAACAGTCATACATGCACACATAGACACAACAGTCATACATACACTAGCACACACACACACACATACACACAGACACACAGACA
>NC_136254.1:35097500-35175000 GCF_053564925.1 Oryzias latipes | reverse complement strand
GTTTATTTTTAACTTGAACCACGTCTTGCTGACATAGTTGCAGAATCAGCAAACATGAAGGTACACAATGAGGCAGAAGAGGAAGTGGTTTGTTCGTCCACTTCACAGAAGCCGCCTTACGGAGAAACACTGCAGTCTCCAGGAAAAGATGCAGTACATCTCTGAGACACAGAAGAAATATATATTTCCAGGGCTATTCAATGACCTAAAGTCTGAATTTGGTTGAAAGTTTGTTCCAATGTATTCAGAGTTCATTCCTGTCAGAAATATGTTTCACATCAAAACACTAAAGGCTCAAACTCTACTGTGACAAAGACGTAAAAAGGAGGTTTTTCCCTCCAGGCTGCAGCAGTAGAATGTGTCAGCAGAGAAGAGATGATTGTTTTCTCCCTGGAGCTTTGTAGAAGCTGCTGTCTGTTCTCTGGTCCCTAAAGATATTTAGATACTTTTTTCATTAAGAAAGAAAAAAACTAACGAGGGAGGAACAACTGCAGGATGTAGGGGACGAGCCCAGACCGCTGACCAATATCAGCACTTTTATCATAAAATGTTCAGATCAAGATGACTTTAAAACGTTTTCTGTTCATGATTGTTACATCCAGGCTGGCTGCAACGTCAAAGACTCAACCAAGTGCTTGGGGGACAAAACAAACACAGTTTTATTCCCACTAACGTGGAACCGCTGCTGGTGTGGCTGTCAGCCATGGAGAAGGGAGGGGAGGAGCCTAAAAGGCTCTTTTAAACCCTCCCCAATCAGGTGCTTCTGGGGCAGGCTGGGACACCCGGAGATGGAAAAAAACTCTGAAAAGACAAGAAAGATCCCCACATAAGGTGATCAAAAAATCTGGTTCCTGTTTGTGGGCGGAGCCTATCTTTGGTGTTGGGGAGGGACACTCCAGTTGGATCTCTGTCTGCTCCGTCACTGAGCTGCTTTAACAGCAGAGGCTCCTCTTCCTGTTTCAGTCCTGATGGCAGCAGAATTCTGCTCTGGTTCTGCTTCTTCTATTCTATTCTATTTTATTTCTATTGCCCAATATTACAACAAAAGTGGTCTGGATGAGCTTCACAGCAGCAGTTGTGGAATAAACATGAAATCCTAGAATTCAATCAGTAAATTCTAAACAGTCTAAGGTGAAGTGGGCATCCCTGCTCTAAGACCCTCCTTTGGGTTAAAAAAAACAGATTCTGGAGAGAAAGAAAGAAAAAGAGTCTGGATTTCTCCATGTTTGTGGTTCTGGTTCTGTTCACATGTTGAAGGTAAGTTCATGAATGTTCTGTTCTGTAGTTCAACTCTGGAGAAAAGTTTCTGTATTTCCTAAAAAGAGCGGGAAGAAGTGAGCTTATATAACGCCCCCCCCCCACTGAGTTCATTCATTTTATCTGGATTTGAACCCACAACCTGTCAGTCTTGGAGACTATTCACAGGAAGCAGCTGCTCCTCCAGGAAGCTCCTCCTCCTGGAGGCGGAGCCTCAGATGTTCCTCCCAGAAATGCAGACAGAGCTCCTGAGGTTCTCCTCCTCCTGGAGGTTCTAATGTTAGTGTTTGTTCTCTGTCTGCATGGAGAACCTCAGGTCTGACCAACAGAACTCTGAGAGAACATTCTTCTGTCTGGAGAGAACAGCCTTTTTCTAGAAGGTTCTAGACTGAAGAGTCTCTGGATCGTCTGTTAGAACCACATTTCCTGGAAATGTTCTGTGTGTTCTGACTGAGGAGAACAGAGGAACTCTTTAGAACTTTTTATTCAGATGAACAGAAACACTTTACAGACACTTTTCCAGAACATGAAGATCTGCTGCAGTCATGGAACAGTCCCAGCTTCTTCACCAACGGGGATCCTGTTGGAGCAGAACCTCTGCAGAACCCACTAGAACCCCAGCAGGAAGAACGTTCTGAGTCAGGAGGGAAATATTCAGCTTGATGTTCTTAGGTGGTAGAGCGGGTCGTCCAATGATTGAAGGTTGGAGGTTCGATCCCTTCAGACCTTCAAGGATCTGTGTTTGTTGTTGTTTCTCTCCACTTTAAGAATCTGAGTTTAGACGACCAAGTTCAAACTCCTGCTGGTTGTTGGAACCACTGGAACTTTGGTTTGGACCTTTTTCTTCTTGGAGATCCAGAGAACAACAACAAGAAGAACTGACAGAACAATCCTAATGAGAACTCCTGGACTCAGTCCTCCTTCATCTCCTGCAGGAGAGAGAGAGGATGATGAGTGCAGAACAGAATCCTCTCCTCTTCCTCATCAGAGCAGCTGCTTCCTGCAGAGTCTCATCAACAACATCTTCAGAAAACACGTCTGATCTGAGACCTTTACTCTGACATCAAGCAGGAACACAAACACTGCTCACCTGGAGACGGATCACCTGGAGACGGGTCACCTGGAGACGGATCACCTGGAGACGGGTCACCTGGAGGAACCACGGACAGATGGATTGTGGAGATCAGGACCAAAGAATAAAAACTTTCATGTATAAATCTACACTTGTATGTTCCAGTGTCATTCATGGTCAGGTTCTTCAGAACCACAGACAGATCTCCATCCTTCATCTGACTGTCATTCAGAAACACTCGGTTCCTGAAAGATTCATGCTGAGCTGCTGGAGACGGTCGTCCATCTCTGAACACAAACAGAATCTCAGAATCTTCTCTGCTCCACTCTAGAATTGTGGTGTCCTTCTTGTATTCAGGATCTCTACACATCAGAGTGACGTCAACTCCAGGTGTAGCAGTGATGTTCTGTATTCCTGCAGGAGAAGAACACAGAGAACATTCAGCTCCTCTCAGCATCTCAGAGGACTTTGTCTCTATAGTGGATGTGAGGAGATCCAGAACTTTCTGGATCCACAGAACAAAGCTCCAGTCAGACAAACATCTCAGTGATCCATTTTCACAGAACTTCAAACCAAAGAGTCCAGAAGTCTAAAGAATATAGTTCAGACTCTCAGACAATTCCAGGAAAGTCCTCCAGAGTTTCAGATGGAAGATCTAGAAAAGTGGGAGGAGCAGAAACATGAAAGCCCAGAAATTCTGTCCATAGATCTATGAACAGAACCGTTGATGAAGAGCAGCCCTGATGGAGTCCAGCATGGACCAGGAACAGGTCTGACTTACTGCCGTCTATGAGAACCAAGCTCCAGTTCTGGACCCCCCCATTCAGGCAAAGAGGAGAGAACATGATGTCATCGTATTGACAGTAGTCACTCATGATCATAAATAGTTCTATCAGCACACACAGGGGCACAACTACCCAGTTTCATAGGGGTATGCAGCCACGTAACCCCCCCCCCCCCCCCCCCCCACACACACACACACATACACACAAACACATTAAACGCCCCTCCCACCCCTCGTCCAGCTAAAGAAACACCAACACAACACTGGTTTGTGTATGAATGTATGAATCTATTTTAGTCTCATTTGGTTATGGATTTGATCCAGCAGAACATTTTTGTGAACATTTTCAACAATTTTTGCCTCAATGATTCTCCCAAGTTTGTGTTTTTATGGCCATTCAGAAGAATCTTCTGAGTAATGCTCCAGCTCTCTCCTCTGTTCCTCTCTGTTCTTCTCCCTCTTCATCATCAGCTGATCATCTCTCTTTCTCTCTATCATCATCGTCATCATCATCCTCATCTGAACCTCTCTCCTCCTTCTTCTCTGTTGGACTCGTCATGTTTGTCTCCACTTGTTTTTCCAGAATAAGTAAAAAGGTGTTCAGCAGACGTTTGAACCAGAATGAGCATCTAGATTTTCACCTCCAGTCTGAGTTCTTCTCCACTAAATCATACGGCCAAACAACAATTATTTACTCTTTAAGATACATTAAACATCTTGATAATGCATGTTTTTAAATGAAGAATACTATTTAAATGACTGACTTGAACTGTCTTTGTCCTGAACGTCACCATCAGACCAGCATGTTTCTGTCCTGATGCTTTTCTCCATCCTCACGGCTGTTTGATGTTAACTTTGTGTTAGGAAGATGTTCAAAGAATACAGAGACTAAACTATCTGTAAAAATAGACACATTTTTAATTTTAACTTAAATTTGGGATGGATATAAGTTAGTGATGGAATAGAATAGATTTCTTTATTGTTGTCAAAAATCTCTAAATGTTCAACTTAAATCCAAAATGTCGATCAGCCAAAGTGATATGAAAAGCAACAGGCTGTGAACGAAATAGTCACTCAATAAAATAATAATAATAATTCTCCAAACTTTTAACATAAAAAGAACCAAAACACCATCTATCCACCATCACACACACTTCTCCTTTCTGCCCATAGCAGCAGCTTTTATCATCATTTGGTTCTGTTTCAAAGGATAAAAACATTTTCAGTTAAATAAATTATTAACTTCTGTCAGAAACAGAATCTGCACAAAGAAGCTGCTTTCTTTTTCTCATTAAACCTCAGCTGGAAGACACCAGCCTGTTTTAACACGGCTATAACCCGTCTGCTGTGTCTCAACCATTACAGAAACTTTTCTTCATTCCTCTGCATCAGTGCTTCTCAATTCTAGTTTGCAAAGCCCCCCCCAGGAAAAAGAAAATGTTTACAGCCCCCCCCCCCACTCGCCGCAGTGACGATAAATAAGATCATTATCAATAAAAATTGTATAAGTATAACTAAAATTGTATCTATTAACATTAACAGAAAACAGCAAAATAAATCCACTTTCAACAAATATTTATCTTTTTTTAGCCACAGAAACTGTTCTAGTCTGAAACAGAAGAGAAGCTTGTTCTGCCCGCACATTCGTGGGTTCTCTCCATGACCCACCGTCCAAAAACATGCTTCATAGGTAATTGGCAACTCTAAATTGTCCATTGAGTGTGAATGGGTGTGTGATTGTGGCCCTGTGACAGAGTGGTGACCTGTCCAGGGTTTCCCCTGCCTTCACCAACAAGTGGCCAGGATAGGCTCCAGCAGCACTGTGACCCCAAAAGGGAAGGATGAATGAATGAAAAAAATATGAAATTTCAATTGATCTGAAACATTACCCCTGAGTAAAAAATGTATTTAACATTTTAAGTGTGAGGAAAAAGGTGAAATCATTGAGCTGATTGTTTTCTAAATCACATTCATGAATAAAAACAGACAGGAATATTAATCCACAGTGAATCAAGGTAAACATTAAATAACGTATAATATTTTGCTCTCTGCAAAAGTATGTTCTATCAAAATTATACAAATATGAACAAAACAAAGCCTGGAAATAATAATAATAATAATAAATAAATCAAACCATCACATCTATGGCGCGCTCCAGCTCGTCTCCGTGAGAGCGCACTCAAGACCTGAGTGAAGGGGGGGAGGGGGGGCCCAATCAGTTACGATTAGGGATGGGTATCGTTACTACTCTTATCGATACTGCTTATCTATCCGGTATTTTAACGGTACTCTTATCGATACTTTTTTGGGACGAAAAATAAATAAATAACAAATTGAGAACATATAGTGTTTTATTTCCTCATTATGCAACAACATTGTTTTTTCAACAAAACATTTTACTTTATACATGAGAATGTTCCAGATGGGATATTTATTTAATTATTTAATTTCATTATTTTTATTCTTTATAAGTGTGATGTTTCCTTTGATCTTTTGTCCATTTTCCACAACCTTGAACAGACTTTTCTGTCTGTCAAACACCAGAGTTAAGTTAAGTTAAGTGAAATGATGGAAACAAATTCACTTTGATGCAGATTAGTTTCTATTTATTTATCTTTCTTTAAATGCAGTAAACCCAACAAATTGTATTAACTTTGCATATGACGAATATCACTAGCTATTAATTATTATTAAGTTTTAGGAAGCAGCTGTTAGTTTGTTGCGGGTCTGGAAGATAAGCGGTGGGTCTGAGCCTCTCTACCTGTTCTTGTTTGCTCCGCGTGCAGCGCCCCCCCTAGAATTATAGTATTTTGTGACACCTCAAATCAAAAGCAAACAACTAGAAACCCCTCAGTCTTGTTGGAGACAATGTGGGAGTCAGGAAGGGAATCACACACACACTCATATGTTGGTCTTGTCCCAGAATACAATCTTATGGGAAGGCTGTAACAACTGTTCTAAAGAGTGTTCTGGGATATCATCTGCCAAACGAGTTTACAATTCTGTAAGAAATATTGAAGACTGTGTATTGAATGAAGATCTTTACCTGGGAAGGATATTACTCTTGGCAAGCAAGAAAGCAGTGACAAAAGGTGGACCTTCCTGGAAAAGATGACTGGGTGAAAATCATACGGATCATTTACTCCATGGAAAAGTTGACGTTTCAACTAAAACTAAAGTTAGACATTTCCAAGAAAAACGGGGAAAATGGTGCCAATATGTGGAAAAAAAACTAAAATTCTAAGAGGATTGTGGTAAAAAAAAAAAAGAAAAGAAAACAGCCCAATTAATGTGTATAATCTTTGTTTTCTTGTTTATGTTGTAGTTGCTCACCCATGTCTGTAAACAACTGAAAAAACAATCAATAAAAAAATAAAGTTAAAAAAGAAAAAAAATGTGCACAAACAGCTGAGAAATAAAAAAATAAAAAATAGGGACTATAAATAATTTCTATATCGGTTTGGCGCCCCCTATAGGCCGGCGCCCCTATGCGACACATATGCTGCAGACCCACTTTCTGCACCCCTGAATACACACATGACACATTGGTGTCATTAAGTGTAATGTTGTCAAACAGAATCACATAGAGTTGTGTTTGTGCTCATAGAGGCTGGATGACTGAGTTGGCTGGATGCAGGTCCTGCGCAGGAGACCAGGGTTCGATTCCGAGGGACGTGATGATCTTCTTCCAGTGTGGGTCCCTCAACAAAGACCCTTCAGTCTGTCTGACACAGAATCAAATCACCTCTACCATTATAAAATCATTTAAACATGAACTACATTATATTAATGTCAGAAAATACCATCTGGAACGGTGGGTTTATTCTACTGGAACGTAAAAACGAACAAGTGCATCACAAGAGTAAGGATTCATTTTAACAACATGTTGATTCGTATCTCAGTCTTTGGTTGGTGATTCCATTCACCTTCAAGTTTGTTTCACATTGAATGATCCGGATGTCCTTCCTGACACAACCATTTTATCCAGGCTGGGGACGGGTACAGGGAGACCCAGGCTTGGGCTCCGTTGTGGTTACATAGTCAGTAGTAGTGCACAGGATCTTGACCAAGGACCCACCCTGGATGAAGCTCATCGTACCCCTAGAAGCTAACCCTGATCTCCATTGTTCCAGTCCAACAGACAACAGAGCACAAACAAAACTCTAACACAACTCCAGCCACTGATCCACCTCAATGCTGAGTCCTTCTAGAGCCTACAGGTCCAGACATGAGAATAAAGTCCAGAAACACCCAGGATAAACCGCCGTTCTACAGTCTATCACAGCTGCTTTCTGGATCATTCATTCATGCTCATTTATTCTTTACTTTGTTTTTAAACCATCAAGCTTTTACAGACACACATATGAGCCCCAAAGAACCGACCATTCAGGTTTTTCTTTAGCTTCATTTTCATTTCTGACATTTACTTTTGTTTTCAGAAATTGTTTCAATTGTCGCTGAGATCTTTATTTTCCATTGAGTGGTTTGTTGGTGTGATTGGACCTTCAGGGCCACCATACGATTCAAACAGTGATGCCTGCTATACATTTACTTCTATATTCTCACTCTTGACACGTGAAACATGAAAACAAGTTTAATAAAATCTTACCTGGTGTCATGGACCCAGCAGAACCAAACAGAAGGAAGAGAAGAACAGAACAGAGGAACCACATTGTTGGAGATCCAGCTGTGTTTTCCAGGAGAAGGAGCCCGGTCTACTTCGTACTTGGACCACAAATGTTTTCTTCTTCTTCTGTTTCCTCTTGAGGACAATGTTTATCTCCAGTCTCATAGGAAACAGCACCACCTACTGACACTTTATCAACTCCGTATGTTATTAGCAGCTGCAGCAGTCCGTCACTTCTCCTCTTTTCCTGTTGACAACATATGAAAAATAAAATGGATCAAACAGAGAAAACGACTCTAAGCCACGAATCTGTCATTCTATCATCATGTCCCACTGAATAGGGGCTAGGATCATGAAGAGGGGACGATAGATTCTGGTGTGATGGATCCTTCTGCTGTGGTGTCAGAAAGACCAGACAGTGCATCAGACTTTCCCTTCTTGGAGTCTGGGTGATATGTGATCTGACACTACAAGCGTGAGAAGAACATAGAACGACTTGCCCGTCGTGGGTTCAACTTGGCGGATTTAATGTACTTCTGGTTCTTTGGTGGGTTAGGACCAGGAAGGGTTGAGCAGACCCTTTGAGCAAATGCCTCCACACAGCAAAGGCCTTCTTACAGCAGTTCCTGGTCGCCTGGGTGAGTTTTCTGGAGTCGTAGCACACAGCAACACCTTGGCTGGCTGACCATGGAGTTGAGAGAGTACAGCTCCGACCCTGTGATAGAGGCGTCCACCTCCATGAAGAGTTGACTGGCGTTTGGTTTAAGTTGGTGTTTGAATTAGACATAATAAAAATAACAATTTGTTGCTAGAAGGCTGCTCCAGATCCTGCCTCCATGTTCGACCTGACCCGACCCAACCGGGTCCAGAAATTGTTGCTGGAGGGTTTGTCTGGCTAGGAACTCTTGCTGCTATGTATGGCAAAGTATTCTATCACAACAACAGACAGACGGCTGGATCCAAATGCAGAGGGTTTAGTAGCTCAGCTAAAAGTCCACAAAGCTAAATCAGGGTCAGGCAGGCAGGAGTCAATAACAGGCCTGAGATCATCAGAGGACAGACAGGTATTCACGATTCAGGCGAGAGTCGGGGCAGGTGGCAGACAAAAAGAGTCAGAAACAGAAAATCAGATCCAGATACAACGCTCGGTAAGGAAGGCAGAGTGGCACAAACAATACTTTGCAAGTAGACTGACTGATTTGGCAAATGAGAGAACAGCACTCAGAAACTGCTGCACGCTGGGGTTGCTGGGAGATGAAGTACATTTTGTACTCTAGAGACTGTTCCTGCTAGTGACAAGAGGGAGACGGAGCTCTAACTTCTGACACAGACGCTTTCTTGGACACAAAGACAGAGAGTGGGACTGACTGAGGAAGTGGACTAACTTTGGTTGGTTGTGCAGCACAGCAGGGAGCTCAGAGCTGCAGAGAAATGACACTCAGCTTAGTTGGAGCTTTGATGAAGGCTCTGCTGTGGGAAGCAGCATCTGTCAACGTTTCCACACCAACACACATCCAGCAGACGGGACTCACCCAGCAGCATCTGGACAGATGTTCCCTCCATTCTGCAGCTGCAGGACATCAGACCAACAGCAGTTGGACAGACACCAAAGTCTGATTCTTCTGTTAGGATGATCGTCTGTGTGACGGTTCACTTTTCTCTGAAGCATCAACCAGGAAACTCAGACAGGAAGAGACGTGACAAACCACAAGCACAGAGGTCACAGGAGAAAAAAACTTTCAGTGTTCCATCCCCTTTGGTCACTTCCCCTCTTCTGCTTTTTTAAATATAACACCAACACCCTTTCAGCTGTCCTAATAGTAGACAGATCACCACCTCTCTGCTAGAAAATTATTAGCGTTTTTGTCAGATCTGCAGCTTGTTCTCGGGCAACTTGGTCCTAATCCTGATCTTGATTCTGTCCAGACCAGTCCCTGTCAGTTCTCTGAGGAATGTTTCCAGAACCTTGCTGAATTGATGCCACCATGGATTAGGCAGTTCTTTAGGCTAAAGTGGTCCAAACCGGTACTAGCAAGGTGGACCTGATGAAGTGACAGGTGAGTTCATATACAAATGCACAGAGGTCAGGAGTGTGTAGGGAAGAGGCTGTTCTAGAACCTGCTGGTTTTTGTTTGGAGGCTCTTTTAACCCATCCTATCAATCAATCAATTTATTATTTGTATAGCACTTATAAAAGCCAAGGCAACCAAAGTGCTTAACATAAAATCAACTAAAATCACAAACAATACGATGCAATAAAGAAACAATAGGAATAAAACAATAAAATCAATTGAACAATAAAAGCAATAAAACAATAAAAGAATAAGATTAATAGTTATGCTCACTGGAGTTAAAAGCCTGAGTAAAAAGATGTGTTTTTAAAAGAGTCTTAAAATTACTGACAGTTCTGGCAGACCTCACAGAAAAAGGGAGAGCATTCCAGAGTTTAGGACCTGCAACTGAAAAGGCTCTGTCTCCCCGAGTCACAAGCCGAGTCCTGGGAACCGCTAAAAGCATTTGATCTTCAGACCTAAGGACTCGACATGGACGATAGACATGCAAAAGCTCAGAAAGATACTGAGGTGCCAGACCATTCAGACATTTAAAAACCAAAAGCAAAATCTTAAAAGTAATTCTAAAAGACACAGGCAGCCAATGAAGTGAGCGTAATATCGGTGTTATATGCTCACACCGTCTGGTCCCCGTTAACAGGCGGGCCGCTGAATTTTGAACCAGCTGGAGGCGGCGGAGCAGAGACTGATCTATACCACTGTAGAGAGAGTTACAGTAGTCCAGTCTGGAAAAGATCAAAGCATGCATCACTTGTTGCAAAGCGTGAGGAGGAAGATATGGCTTGACTTTGCTAATTAGCCTCAAGTGATAAAAACTAGACTGGACTACAACACTGACCTGCCTGTCAAATTTAAAATGCCTGTCAAGGTTTACCCCAAGATCTCTAATGAATGGAGTATCTGAGGGGTCCAGGGGGCCAACAGCACTACAGCAGCCTGTCAGCAGGTCAGTCTTTCCAAAGACAAACACCTCTGTCTTGTTTTCATTTAGACAGAGGAAGTTAAGCTCCATCCAAGACTTGATGTCTGCTAAGCAGTTCTGCAATCTGTCGAGAACATCCGCTCCTCCAGATTTTAGGGGAATATAGATCTGGATGTCATCTGCGTAGCAGTGGAATGACACGTTATATTTCCTAAAAATGGACCCCAGTGGCAGCAGATAAAGTGAGAATAAAAGTGGGCCTAAAACTGAGCCCTGGGGTACACCATATTTGAGCGGAGCCTCTGAAGAAGAGCACTGTCCTAGTTGGACAGAAAAACTCCTGCCACATAAATATGAACTGAACCAACTGAGTGCTGTGCCCTTCACACCGACAGACTGCTCCAGTCGGGATAATATAAAACACTGTGATCCACTGTGTCGAAGGCTGCAGAGAGATCTAAAAGAATTAAAACACTGGAGGCCCCAGAATCAGCAGCTAGAACCAGGTCGTTACACACCCTGAGGAGAGCCGTTTCAGTGCTGTGGCAGGATTTAAAACCTGACTGAAACTTCTCGAAGATATCATAATTTGTTAGATGGTCCTGCAGTTGTAGATAAACCACCTTCTCTAAAATTTTTGAAAGAATAGATAACCTGGAGATCGGCCTAAAGTTTGATAGAACATTGGGATCCAAGTTGTGCTTTTTCAAAAGGGGGTGTACAACAGCATTTTTAAAAGCAGCTGGCACACAACAAGAGACAAGAGAGGAGTTAAGGAGACCAACTATCCAGGGGCCAATGGTATCAAAGACCTCCTTCAGGAGTCTGGGGGGAATACAGTCACCTGGGCAGGAGGAAGGCCTCAGGTGTTGAACTATCTCAGAAATCTGAGAGACAGTGACAGGCTCAAACTGGTCAAAAATAGCAGGTGGGGGCGTTAAAACAGAGGGGTCAGGGGTACATGGAGAAGGTAAAAACCTGACAGCACTGACTTTGTCAATAAAAAATGTTAAGAACTGTTCACAAAGTAAAACAGAAGGAGTCAGGCAGGATAAATTACCAGGACTTAAAAGAGACTTTAAAGAGTTAAAAAGGACCTTAGGCTTGCTGATGTTCTCAGACACAACATTTGACATAAACTGGGTCTTGGAATTTTTTACAGCAGCCTGATACTCAGTCAAGGAGTTTCTAAAAATCTGTAATGAAACATGAAGCCCGTCTTTTTTCCATTTACGCTCCGCGCGACGGCATGAGCGTCTGAGCGCGCGAGTATGGTCATTAATCCAAGGCTCCGGGGCCGGTTTACTGCGTTTAACCTTATATGGAGCAATGACATCTAAAATGCCCATGCAAACAGAGCTAAAATCCCCCAGGAGTTTATCAACATCTCCATCCTGAACATCCAAGGAGCAAAGCTCAGAGGCTGAGAAAGCCGCTGAAAACTGCAGCGCTGTCTGCGCGTTCATCAGGCGGCGGGGGCGCGCGGGGGCGCGTTCATCAGGCGGCAGCGTTAAGAGATCAAAGTCAAATAAAACGGGCAGATGGTCAGAAAAACGGGCATCAATAATCTCCTTGACATCTCCATGTAGTCCCAGAGTTAAAACCAGATCCAGGATGTGTCCTTTCTCGTGCGTGGAGCTCTTCACTAACTGCTGCAGGTTAAAAGAGCTGATCAAGTCCAGAAAATCTTTTGTTAGTGGCTTGCTCTAGAGGGTAGTGTGGTGAAGAGTCCATGTGCTGGGTGATTGGAGTATCCAGTTGTCCAGAACTTAAGCTGTCCACATGTTCCACCACTGTCCCATTAATGAGGTTGGGTGTGTGTGGGTCAGCGTTTCTCCTGAAGTCCACAATGAGTTCCTTGGTTTTTCTTGGTGTTGAGCAACCAGCAGGTTATTGGGGTCACACACTCAGCCAGACGATCCACCTCCTCCTTGTTGTCTTTGATGAGGCCGGTCACCGTGGTGTCAACTAAGCTTAATGATGTTGGAACCATTAACCGGTTTGCAGTCATGGGTGAGGAGTGAGTACAGGAAGGGACTTGTGGTACGCCGGTGATTGTGGTGATGGTTGATGAACAGTGGTTATCCAGCCGGACATGTTATGGGGAGCTGGTCAGGAAGTCCAGTAACCAGTTGCACATGAGAGAACTAATGCCTAATTCTGACTGTGTTGAATGTTGAACTGAAGTCCAAGAACAGGATTCTGGAAGTTTCTGTTGTCCAGGTGTGAGAGGACAACACCATAGAGACCGCATCCTCTGTGATCCTTTTCTGGAATGTGTAAATTGGTGGGGGTCCCGGGTGGAGGGAAGACAAGACTAGAGGTGTGCTGAGACCAGCATCCTGAAGCACTTTGGGATGTTTGGAATGAGGACTACCAGGAGGTGATCATTGAGACTCGACACATGCTTTCCTCTTTCAGTGTTGATTTTATTTCCTTACATGAACTCTTTTCTTTCTATTTTCTTAAACTATTGTTGCTTTTTTCTTGCATTCCATTCCTTTTTCTTATTCATTTTCTCATTCATTTCATCCTACCAGCAACACTTGTAAACCCAAAACTCTTCAAGGGAAAACTCGTCCCTCTCTGTCCAGTCCAGTCAGTCCAACAGTCTAAACATTGGGACTCATGTTTCTCTTTCAGTTCAGTTCACAAAAGTCTAATGTCTGCACAGAGGACCAATGGGAGCACCAAGAACAGGGACAAGAAGAGACTGAAGATGAGTTTCAAACTCAGTAGAAAAGGAGACGGTCATTTCTGCTTCAACGCCTCTGACAGTATTTTAATAAACACTTGTTGTTTGTGGTTTGTCAGGTCTCTTCCTGTCTGAGTTTCCTGGTTGATGCTTCAGAGAAAAGTGAACCGTCACACAGACGATCATCCTAACAGAAGAATCAGACTTTGGTGTCTGTCCAACTGCTGTTGGTCTGATGTCCTGCAGCTGCAGAATGGAGGGAACATCTGTCCAGATGCTGCTGGGTGAGTCCCGTATGCTGGATGTGTGTTGGTGTGGAAACGTTGACAGATGCTGCTTCCCACAGCAGAGCCTTCATCAAAGCTCCAACTAAGCTGAGTGTCATTTCTCTGCAGCTCTGAGCTCCCTGCTGTGCTGCACAACCAACCAAAGTTAGTCCACTTCCTCAGTCAGTCCCACTCTCTGTCTTTGTGTCCAAGAAAGCCTCTGACAGCAGCAACACTCTGTGTGTCTTTACTTTGTTGTTGCAGTTGGTCTGACTGTGAGTCCCAGCAGATCTCAGTTCTTCAGAGGAGAATCAGTGACTCTGAAGTGTGAGGACCACAGCTCTGCAGGATGGACTCTGAGGAGAAACACCAGCAGAGGAACCAGGACTCAGTGTGGATCTGAGTGGGGATCAGCAGATGGTTTGTCCTGCAGGATCAGCTACATCTATCCATCAGACAGTGGTGTGTACTGGTGTGAGTCCAGAGGGGGAGGAGCCTCCAGCATCAGCGTGAACATCAGTGTCTCTGGTAAGATCAGACTGTGGAGTTAGTGTTGCTGCAGCTGTGTGCAGATGGATGAAATGCTTTGTCTCTGTGTTGAGGTGGATCAGTGATCCTGCAGAGTCCTGTCCTCCCTGTGATGGAGGGTCATGACCTCACTCTGAGCTGTCAATCACAGACCCCTCCCTCCAAGCCCTCAGCTGCTTTCTATAAAGATGGCTCCCTCATCAGGACTGAGCCTACAGGTCACATGACCCTCCAGCATGTTTCCAGGTCTGATGAAGGTCTCTACAAGTGTCACATCAGCGCTCATGGAGAGTCTCCATCCAGCTGGATCTCTGTCTCAGGTGAGGAGCTTCACTGTCATCTCACCATGGATTTCCTCCATGCAGTCACCTGACCAGGTGGGATTCTGTCTGCAGAGAAACCCAGGACCAGAGGAGTCCCGCCCACTAAAGATGTCCCGCCCACCACAGAAACCCCACCCACTGCTGCAGGTTCCCCTTGTCTTGAATTGAGAGTCCTGCTCCACCTGCTGGTGATCAGTCCGTTCTTCATCTCCACTCTCCTTCTGGTGTCTTTATGTCCACAAAGAGCCTCAGGTAACAGAAATCAATCAATCAATATACTTCCACCATCCAGGGAGACTATCTGAGCAGACAGAGCATCTCTGAGGATTTTAGGACCAAGTATAATGACCTCAGTCTTCTCTGGGTTCAGGAGGAGGTCATTAATCATCATCCAGGTCACCAACTACCACAGTACAGAAACACAACTGTACTCTGATCATCTTCTGATCTGTTGTCAAAGTGGTCTTTGAGTCATGGAAACAGAATTCCTGGTTCTAGGACAGAGAACATGCAGAACAGCAGCAGTTCATCAGAAATTCACCTCTGGGATGTGGGCGGGACAGCTGGTGCAGAACTACCCTCCCCTCACTTCCCATCATCAATCTGTTTACTCTCTCTCCCACTAGCTTACAGCCCCCCACGCCCCCCACCCTAACATTAGTGGTGATCAATATAGTAGCCGTCCATCAATACAGTTTAGATCCAGATTCCAGCTCAGACCAGGAAAACAAAGACGTATTTTTCTGACAGCGGATGCATTAGAACGGGGCGGAGCACAAAGACTTTGGCTCCGCCCACTCTAGATTTTATGTATTTATTTATTTTTTGTCTCCTTTTGCTTCGTAACAGTTTGAATAAAGAAATTAATGACATTTTGAGCTCTAGTTTTTATTTATGTCCATGAGAAAAATTGCCTCATGAAGACGTTAAACAGCATTTTCATCAGAGGGTCTTTATGCAGGAAAGGCTCTCTTGTCTCCAGAGGGGGGGGGTCTCCACCATGAACGGTCACCTTATCATGGTGGAGGTGGGTGACAGCTTGAGTGATTCCAGGAGTTAAGGTAAGCTGTCCAGGGCAGGGTCTCCCATGACTGACAGGTCCCAGGTGAAGAGCCAAACAGCGGTTCAGGACCCCTCCCAAAATGACTAACCATAAATACTCAGTGACGTCACCCACATGGCGTCACCAGGGGCCCCACCCTGGAGCCAGGACTGGGGTTGGGGCTTGCAGGTGAGCACCTGGTCCAGCCCTAATAGACGATGTGTGACCCCACCTGCGGGAAAGTCAGAGGGGGGCCGCTGGAATGTGGTCTGGGTGTAAACTGAAGGTAAATGCCCCCAGAGGCCCAAACCCCAGTCATGGAACTCCCTCTCTATGGGGGGAGGAGCCTGATCCGCTGCTGTTCTCAGTAAAAAGAAACTAAAGTCTGATGTTTTATCAGTTAAAATACTTTTCAGTCAGACAACTCATGCAGTACAATGTTTATTTAACATCTTTTAGTTTGATTACATTCTTAGATTGCATTTCTCAATCCTTAAGTTAGCATTTCACATTCCAGAATTAGCATTTCACATTCCTTGAATTTGCCATTTCACAATGCATTTCACATTCCTTTGGCATAAACTCCGTGCAATTCCATGAAGCACATATTTTAAGATATATAAGCTTTAGGGTAAACTACCCACTAATGGAGCTCACAGGTGGAAGCCGGGGAGGAGGGTGGGGCGAAAAACGCGGTGCTGCAGTAAGAGGATGAACAGTATACACACCTGGACTTAAATAGGACGCTGAACAGGTGAGTTAGATTTTGAACCGCCCTAGGGGAGTGGCCTAAGTAATAGCCCGCATGAGAAATACTCTCAGGGTCGCCCATTTGTCAATCGTTGTTTGCATGAAGACAAACCAATAAAGGTTTATTCAGTTATTGAGATGGAATCAGCAAAGTGTTGCTAACTTTACAGAACTGTTTCTGTTGCAGATTTACAGCAACAAAATGCTGAGATCTGTTCATGAAATGGAGATTTAGAGTTTCATCTGTTTTTTTTCATGTTCTCTCTTCTCCTTCTTCTTTTCTTTTCTTCTCTATTGTTTTTTGGCCCGCTCTACGGCTTTTCCTTTACGTGGTCAATGCCTTTTGCAAGTCTGCACATAGGGAGACCAGTTTTATTATTTTAGCGTTCTGTTTTTCATTGTTTTTTAGTTTGTTTGGGAGTGTGTGTTGTTTACTGCAGGGATCAGCTGTTGGCTATGCGCGGCCCTGCACCTTTCTACACCGACAGACCTGAAGTTCCACCTGAAATACGGAGGAAACGGAGAGGCTGCAGAGCAGGACGTAGGCTTCAGGAGAGGAGATGGGGGTACAAATGGGAAAGGTCCGTTCTCTCTCTGACAAAATGGACGAGCTAACAGTGCTGCCCGGTTACAGCAGGAATACAGGGAGTGTAGCCTCATGTGTTTCACTGAGACTCCGTGGTCGGCCTGGATGGATTCAAACTGGTTCGGGCGGACAGGAGTTTGAGAGACAGTGGTAAGAAGAAGGGATGAGGACTGGCGGTGTTTATTAACGAGAGATGGTGGTGCAACCCGGAACACGTCTCTGTGAAGGAACAGCTTAGCTCCTGGTGACAGAGCCAGTCCATGCAGACCCGGCACCCGCAACAGCTGCTTCTCATCAGCGGGGACTTCAACCATGCCTCGCTCTCCTCCATTCTCCCCACTTTCACTCAGTATGTTAAGTGCCACACTAGGGAGAACAAGACGCTGGACTTTATGTATGCTAACGTTAAGGACGCATATGACTCCAACCCCCTCCCCCCACTCGACCGCTCTGATCATAACTTGGTGCATCTGGTTCCTGAATACAAACCCAGAGCAAAAAGAGAGCCACCCCAGAAGAGGAAGTCAGTGAGAGCGTGGACTGATGAGGCCAGGGAGAGACTGAGAGACTGTTTCCAGACCACGGACTGGGAGAAACTCTGCAGCTCTCATGGAGATGACATCACCAGCCTGACCCACTGCATCACCGACTACATCAGCTTCTGTGTGGAGAACACAGAACTGTTTCTCCATCAGCAAGCCCTGGGTGACCCCTGAGCTGAGAGCCCTACTGAAGGAGAAGAGGAGGGCTTTTATTTCAGGGGACAGAGAGGAGCAGAGGAGAGTTCAGCATGAACTCAAATACAAGATCAGACAGGCCAAGAACAGCTACAGGAGGAAGCTGGAGGAGCTGGAGAACAACAACGTTTGAGGAGTGTGGAGAGGACTAAAGGCCATCAGTGGTCACAGTTCCTAAGATGGCGCATGCTAAGGAATAGGGGTGTCACGATTTCGACTTTACATCGAAATCGATCGAAATTAAGTCACAATCTCGAACTTTGAATGAACAAATGGAATCGTCGAGGCTGCCACGCCCCATGTTGCGTCTGGTTACTTGCCAAACGGGAAAAGTGCTGCAAGTCTATTTGTTAATAAAGTTTTTTTTTAAAGTTCTGCGAGTCAACCTCATCTCACAGCCACTCAAAAGATAGCATGAAGCTGCAGATGCAGGAGACCCATGGACAGAACTTTAATCCCCTCCTCTTTCACTGAAGTCGCTGGTGTGGAAGTATTTTGGATTTTCAGTGAGTTTTTAAAAATAAAACAGATTGCAAGCTGCGCTATGTATGTATGTGCGTGTGCCGTATTCTCTCACGGGCAGCACGACTAACATTCAGGGCATCACGCAGGCACAACAAAAACATAGATTTGTCTGTAAACCAACAACTACACACACTACTCTTCCGTCTTCGTTTGGAATTAAACCTCCAAGCAACTCAACTCGTGCAAATGCGATTCCGCGTGCGGTGGGAGTATTCCTAGCCGCGGACACGCGACCTTATTCGTTGGAAAACTCCGGTTTTAGGCATTTAATTAGCGTGTTAGAGCCTCGGTACGCAATCCCCAGTGGAAGGCATCTCTCAGCTACGGTGATTCCCTCCAAGTACAATAATGTAAAAGAGAAAGTTATTGAAGGTCTGAGCAGATGGTAAAAATACATTACAAAAAAATACAATACATCAGTGTGTTACATGTTCATCTGTTCAGAAATAGTTTAAGACAATTGTTCAGAGACTATGGACATGTCTCTGTTTTATTGTTTTTTGTTGTTTTGTTGTGAACTTGAATTTCCTCTTTTGTGAAGAAGACTGCACTTACAAAAGACAAACTGGAAGCCAGTTTATTTTAAAAAAATTAATTGACTAAAGATATAAGTTATTGTTCCATTATGTTGTTAATAAAAGTTTTAAATTTGACAGTGTAGTGTGGTACATTGGAAACACAGGTCAGATATTCTATTGCAGTAAAGTATAGTTTAAAAAATGACAATCTGTGCTTTAAAAAGAATAAATGTAAAAATCGAGAATCGAATCGAATCAAGGATTTGGAGAATCGTGACACCCCCACTAAGGAACCAAACCACTACAGACCAGTAGCCCTGACCTCCCCTTTGATGAAGACCATGGAGAGGTTCATCCTCAGCCACCTCCGCTCAGTGGTCAGCACCGCGGTGGACCCGCTGCAGTTTGCCTACAGGCCGAACATCGGGGTGGATGACGCTGTCATCTACCTGCTGCAGCGGGCGCTGACTCACCTGGAGGACGCCGGAACCGCTGTGAGGGTCATGCTCTTTGACTTCTCCAGCGACTTCAACACCATCCGGCCAGCTCTGCTGAGAGAGAAGCTGGAAGGGGCTGGAGCGGACAGACAACTGACCGCATGGACGACCGACTACCTCACCATCAGACCACAGTATGTGAGGCTACACCACTGTGTGTCGGAGGTGGTGGTCTCCAGCACTGCTGTTCCTGATGGACGGTGCTCTCACCGTTCCTCTTCACCCTTTATACCTCGGACTTTACCTACAACACTGGAAGTTGTCACCTCCAGAAGTTCTCTGACGACTCGGCCAGTAGCCGTGGTTACATGGGCAAAATATCTTGATGGGATCAATGGTCGCGTTAAAATTCACCCGTGCACATGGGCACAGAAAACCTTTTTCTGATTAGAACAAACGTTCACATGGTCACACTTTCGGTCGGAATAAATCATTTGGGCATGCACAGTAGTGTCGAAAAACCAGAAGGAAAGTGTGTCCCGTTATAAACAAACCTGTGCTATCACATATATTTATGCAGCAGCTCTGTAATATACGAGGCGATCTTCCAAACGGGCTTTTATTAATGTTATGAATATTATGAAGTGCCTGTTCGCTCATCATTTTATATTTAATCTGTGTGGTCAGTGCTGTTTTGTGGAAGAACGGAGCTGGAAGAAGAACCCAGTTTTAGGAGAGGCTAACAACACGCGCTACCAAGATTAGCCTTTTGATGGACAAAAATCCAGGACCATGCGGGAAACGCTGCAATCTGCAGCTTGGCTGCACGTAGATGTGTGGGAATGACATCAACCTTTATTTTGTCGGGGCACAACTGGAAACACAATTCCATGTGATTGTTTGAACAGTTTCTAAGGACTGAGAGACATTTCTGCTCTGGAAAGCTCACACACTGCCCCAAAGCCGCTGTAAGCTGGCGGCTCGAGCTCTGCTCGGTTCTCGTGAGTCCGGCAGCTGCTAACCCAGAGCGGCGGTTCGACTCGCAGTTCAAATTCTCACACATAACAAAACAACAAAACGCACATGTAACAAAGCACCCTCCCCTCAAACACATTAATAAATCCAGCTGCTCTGCTCAGAGAGGGTCACTCGGTCCACTGGCACCAGAGCCTGAACGCTGAGCTCGGGTACCGGGTCCAGACGTCAGTGGACACGCATCCCCCCCGCATCTCCCCCGTGAGGGGTGAAAGAGAGGGGCGAGAGCGGAGCAGCGCTTTCACGGGGCGTCTGCAGAGCAGCTGGTCGGTCCCGTATGAGCTCACAAGCTTTCTCTCAGTGAAACACCGTCTATGCATGACGTAACCCAGAGCAGCAGTGGCGGTATAACCGATCGGTATAACCCACCTATCTCCATCGGAAAGAAATTTTGATCCGAATGAGTGATCGGGGCAGAGTATTCCGAACGGCGCGTTTACATGACGCATTTTCTTTCCGATCAGGCGTTCATTCCGATTACTTTTGCCAATGTAAACGCGGCTACTGTTGGCTGTGTGTCGGGGGGGACGAGCTGGAGTACAGGTCAGTCATCAAGGACTTTGTGGACTGGTGTGAGCGTAATCACCTGTGCTTGAACACCAGTAAAACAAAGGAGATGGTGATTGATTTCTGGAGGAGAAAACCACAATACGCACCGGTGAGCCTCCAGGACATTGAGGTAGTGGACAGTTTTAAGTACCTGGGTGTTCACCTCAACCAGAAACTGGACTGGACTCACAACACCGATGCCCTGTATGAGAAGGGCCAAAGTGGCCTCCACCTTCTGAGGAGACTGAGGTCCTTTGGAGTGTGCAGGCCTCTCTTAAAGACTTTCTATGACTCTGTGGTGGCCTCTGTTATCCACTACGCCGTGTTGGGGAGCAGGCAGCACAGACCGGGACAGGAAGAGACTCAACAAGCTGGTCAGGAGGGCCAGTTCTTTCCTGGGGTGTCCACTGGACTCTGTGGAGGAAGTGGGTGAAAGGAGGATGTTGGCCAAGCTAACATCCATCATGGACAACACCTCTCACCCACTACATCAGACAGTGGAGGCACTGAACAGCTCCTTCAGTGGCAGACTGTTACACCCCCCATGCAGGAAGGAACGGTTCTGCAGGTCATTCATCCCAACAGCTGTGAGATTGAACAATGCCACAGTTTAAATATGCATGTACAAACCAGTTATCATACATCCATAGCTCATCTGTATATTCTGTGTTTTTACTTTAATTTTATTACTACGCATAACATACATTATATTGTTATAGTGTACATAAGTATTACTTTTTCTTTTTTTGCACATTGCTGTTGTTCTTCTCTTCTTTTTTTCACTGAACTGCTGTAGCAACTGAATTTCCCCAACGTGGGATCAATAAAGAATATCTCCATCTCTATTATCTGTAATAACCTTGAAATTTATAGTGGTGATCAAATTAATAAAATAAATCTCCATGATCTGGACATCCGTACTGGAACTCCATGACTCAGTGGATCCTGAAAAGATTAGTTTGTGAAAAACACGACTTTAAAGCTGCTCCTTTAGATCTTCAACCCGGTCAAAAAAAACATCCAACTTCTGATCTTCTGGCAGTTTTATTTCCACAAAATAAATATTTCAGTGTGAAAAACAATTTGCACCTTTCAGAAAATACATTTGCATTATGATTTAAATCTTCACAATGGCTTCTGATCACATTTAAGGAGTATGTTCTGTTTCAAAGTCTAATCATTGATGCTCCTCATGATCAATACATGAACAGTAAAAGTGCAGAAACTTCCATGAACCGTTTCTTCTTGTGTTTCCTTTAAACACTTTATATCACAGTAAATAAGGAAACACTTTCCTCACATTTAATGGAACAAACAATCATTTCAGGAACAAAGAAAAAGGCCTTCACAGTGTGAAAAACAGGAAAAACAGAAAGACTGAATCAAAGCTTAGAGTTAAAAAAACAGTTCATTACAGAGATGGGGGGGGGTCTGTGCTACAGAGACGCCATGATTAACTTTAGTTAAAAGTCTGCATCAATAAATCAACAGCTGTGTGCAGTTAACCATGGCGCCGTCTGGGGGCGGAGCTTATCTGGATGATTGGCATCCCTTAATGCTGGCATGTTTCAGTCAAAGAGGAGACTTGGTTTAGAGAGAAGGTTCTGTTGGTTTAGAGAGAAGGTTCTGCTGGTTTGGACCAAAGCACCAATGGAGTCTGTAGGATCCAGAGATTCCTGCAGAGCTTATAGACAGATCTACAACCGTCCAGACTGGAATGGAACAGTTTCAGTCTCCTGTGAGACATTTGTTCTTCCAGAGTCCAGCTGCAGAACCAGCTGGACTCTGGAACCTCTGGGTGGTTCAGACCCAAACCCAGCTGGAAGGCTTTTGGTTCTGGTTTCAGTCTCTGGTGTTCTACCATGAGGAAGACACTGAGGAACATTTTCACACCTTTCTCTCTGGTTTAAACTCTCAACGTTCAAACCTTTGTAGAAAAATACGTCCAGGATCAGAGAATGAAAACAAAGATCTGATCACCATCAAAGATTTACCCACATTTGGCAAAACTGAACTGAAAAAAGGCACCAGACTGCAGAAGTGAACAGAAATATAGACAGACCAGCATCTTCATCCTCGTCTTCTTCATCTTTTCTCAGAGAAGAACCTCTGAACATCCGTCCCACTTCATCCAGATGAGGCTGATCTGTGTTTGTTGTTTCTCTCTGCATCAGAATCTGAGTTTAGACGACCAAATTCAATGTCCTGCTGGTTGTTGGAACCACTGGAACTTTGGTTTGGACCTTTTTTCTTCTTGGAGATCCAGAGAACAACAACAAGAACGACAGCAGCAGCAAGAATGATCAGGCCAAGACGACCACGACTGCCTCCTTTCTTGTCTCCTCCCTCCTCTCTTCCTTCCAGTCCTCCTTGTTCTCCTGCAGGTGAGAGAGAGGATGATGAGTGCAGAACAGAATCCTCTCCTCTTCCTCATCAGAGCAGCTGCTTCCTGCAGAGTCTCATCAACAACATCTGCAGAAAACACGTCTGATCTGAGACCTTTACTCTGACATCAAGCAGGAACACAAACACTGCTCACCTGGAGACGGGCCACCTGGAGACGGGTCACCTGGAGACGGGTCACCCTGAGACGGATCACCTGGAGACGGGTCACCTGGAGACGGGTCACCTGGAGACGGGTCACCTGGAGACGGGTCACCTGGAGACGGGTCACCCTGAGACGGGTCACCTAGAGACGGGTCACTTGGAGACGGGTCACCCTGAGACGGGTCACCTAGAGACGGGTCACCTGGAGACGGATCACCTGGAGACGGGTGACCTGGAGACGGGCCACCTGGAGACGGGCCACCTGGAGACGGATCACCTGGAGACGGGTGACCTGGAGACGGGTGACCTGGAGACGGGCCACCTGGAGACGGGCCACCTGGAGACGGGCCACCTGGAGACGGATCACCTGGAGACGGGTGACCTGGAGACGGGCCACCTGGAGACGGGCCACCTGGAGACGGGCCACCTGGAGACGGGCCACCTGGAGACGGGCCACCTGGAGACGGATCACCTGGAGACGGGCCACCTGGAGGATCCACGGACAGATGGATGATGCAGATCGTCTTCATTTCTCTGTGTGAACCATTGTGTTGTAGAACTCTACACTCATATGTTCCAGTGTCATTCATGGTCACGTTCTTCAGAACCACAGACAGATCTCCATCCTTCATCTGACGGTCCTTCAGAAACACTCGGTTCTTGAAAGATTCATGCTGACCGTCTAGATCAACACCACCACTCCTGTATGTTATCACACGTTCTTCCTCCTCCAGGTCAATTCTGTTCCACTCAAAGGTTGGATTCTTCATGATGTCCGTGTCTCCACATGTCAGAGTGACGTCATCTCCAGGTCCAGCAGTGATGTTCAGACCTGCATCAGAAGAACCAGAGATCAGAGAATTCCAGAGGACTGGTTCTGTCAACTGGACAGGAACTAGAAAACTAGCATTAGCTGCAATAATGCAGCAGTGCATTCTGGGTAGTGAAGCTGTTTGCTGAAGGTCAGAATAGATGAAGATGTTCATCCAGACATGAGGAGAAAATGAGAACACCAACAAAGATGCAGAAAGCTCCAACTGATGGATGAGCAGCTCAGTTCCTGTTCAGACTGCAGTGGATCCTGGGAGATCTGCTCTGGATTTAATCTATTGCTGCGTTTCATACATTAAACAATGGAATAAAACAATAAAAAATGTCCTTTAAGGAAAAGTCACTAAGACTGAGTTTGTGGTTAGTCAGTGGTTTATTATTAGAATGACCTTAAAGGTCAGATTCTGATCTTCAGAGGCACAATTTGCTGTTCAGACTCAAAGTTCTTAAAGTACAGATTTGTTTAAATCTGACAGTAAAATGACCAAATGAGTCTCTGTTCAGCTAAATCTGCTTCAGCAGGAGGATCTATGTAACTCAATGGGGATTTTATTTTGAAATAACTTGGAGGAGCTGCAGTTTAAATTATAATTACATTACTGTAAACATTTAAAAGCTGCATAAATTAATGGATATATGGACTAAAGAGTTTATCATTGTCAACATAGTCCTACTGAACCGACCATTGCAGGGTTTTATTTTGCTTCATTTTCATTTCTGAAAATGACTTTTGTTTGCAGAATTTTTTTTTGTACGATTTGGTTTTGGGAATTTTGTTGTGAATTCTAAAATGTAATGTTTTATTTTGTTAGTATTTCTTACTCAATTGTGATCTTTATTTTGCATTGAGTGATTTGTTGGTGTGATTGGACCTTCGAGGCCACCGTAGGAGTCAGACGTTGATGCTCGACATACATGCTCGACACGTGAAACAACAAAACTAGTAAAGAAAACTCTCACCTGGTGTCATGGACCCAGCAGAACCGAACCGAAGCAGGAAAATAGCAACACCGAGCAGCCACATCGTTGGAAATCCAGCTGCGTTCCCCGGGTGGAGCCGGTCTGGAACGTGTCTGCTCTCACATAGACCACGCATGCGCAGGTTACGTCATTTCCGCTAAATTGGGGTTAGGGCGGTAATTCGGACCCAGAGTAACAAGTGTTCAGATGTTTATAACAAAATAACCTCTTATAATGTTTATATTTAGAAAATATCTATTGTATGCTAAGTTTTATTTTTATATGAAAAACGAAAAAAAGGAAGTGTTGAGAATCAGGACAGACCTGCTAAAGACTACAAAGGACTACAAACTAAAATTCCATCAGATGCCATGCCTTTCCTTTTTTCTGTTGGGAAAACCAAACACCATTATAAGTCCAGTTTTTATCCTCCATAGTTTTTAAATTTCTTTCTGTAAACATGAAATATTTCTTCAGTTTTTCTACGAGGCGTCAGCAAAGACGGTGAGGTGAAACCGTGGGGGGACGACCATTGAACTATTTTAATACGATTAACTGCAAATCAACATTTTTATTGCAGCGGTATTTTCTTTGCTTCACACAAACACATGTAAATACATTTGAACCAAAATGGCCGTGAAGTCCACATTTGAAGAAGTTAAATGAAGAAAAAGTGTCTGAAAAAGAAAAAAATGACTAATGTGAGCTCTGGGTTTATGTGAAATGGTACATTTAATTCACTATGAAAAGCTCACTGAGAACCTCTAAATGTAAATGCTTTGAAAACGAAACACAATCTGTTGTTTTCAGTACAAAATACTCACACACAAACACACACACACACACACATTAAAGGAAATTTCTCTGCTGATCCTGAGTCTTCTGGCTCAAGTATGGAGCCAAAGCAGCTCAGCATCTTCACAGTGAATGTTTGCATCTGTTCAAAGCTGCGGAGGGACCGGAGGGAGCCGTTGGTGTCGACCGGCTGGTCACCCTGCAGGTCACTGAGCTGCAGGCTCGAACCGTGAGTCACATGGTTCTTCTCGGGCGGTCTGATGTCAGACGTGTCCGTGTTTTCACCGCAGGCTAATGAAAAAAAAAAACTGTGTGTGTGCGTGTGTGTTTGTAGGATGGTGTGTCTATAGGTCTTTCCAGGGATCTGTTGTAGCCACTCCTCCAGTTTGGGGGTAACCTCTCCTAGTGCCCCAATTACCACAGGCACCTTTACTTCACTTCCATTCTTTATCCAGTTTCTCATCCTTCCTTCTTCTTTGACGTTGAAAACTTAACTTTGGGTGAGAAAACCACCTGCAGAGTGTTAGAAATGTATCTATTTACTTATTTGTTTGCTGGTTCTTGCTTGTTTACAAGGAAAACAATTATAATGTAAGCAGAGCATATACAACAATTGTTTGATGAATTTTTAACCTGGGAAAACAAAGGAAAGTAAAAAAAAAATAAAGTAAAAAAAGTAAAAATCGAATAGTGTGAATTAGTAGGAACCTTGGATGAGTTTGTGTTTCCACACGGGGACATTTAAAGGTGCACCATGTAAACAAAGCAGATGCTCCGGAGAAGATGCGGTCTGCAGCAGCAGCTCCAGCGGCGGTCGGCGCTGAGGCCTCGGGGAAAGGCTCCAGGGCCGCGGCGCTGCGGGGCTTCGTGGCGGAGAGACTCTCCGCCGCCTCCCGGGAGATCCTAGCGGTCCTGGACGCGGCGGTGGCGGCGTACGAGGAGGAGGCCTCGGGCTTCAGGGAGCAGCTCCGCCGGCAGAGGGAGCAGCTGCTGGAGCTTCAGCTGACGACGAGGCTCTCCGGTCAGTCCGCAGCCCGCTAAATGTCCCGGATGTTCGAGCCGAAGTCCGTAGAAATATACGCCACTTTTTCGTTTATACATCATTATTAAAATATCTGCTTGACCTGTTATTATATTAATATCATTTCATGAATGAAATCTCATCGCTCCTAAGTTCGGCTGAATTAAATCTCACTTAAAGCTTTCTATTACAGTTTAATCAACATTTTATGTCGTTTATTATTACATTTCCGGTTAGAATTTCAAAAATAAAAGCCGTCAAACATATTCTGATAGGCATGTCTCTGCAGATGCGCAGTACAGCCAACAGCGGGGCTCCCCCGAGGAAGAGGAGGGTGAGGATGAAGAGACATCTGAGCATGCGAAGAGCCCGGACTTTCCTGGGCCCTTAAGGTTTTGAATACTTTAACGTTATTAATACACATAAAGGAAACCCCTATTTGATTGATTTCTGTTTGAATAAAGTCAATCTCCCAGCTCCTCAGGTGAGAGGAGGAGGAAGAGGAGGAAGAGGCCCGGCAGACCTCGGCTCTGCAGACATGACAGCAGCATAGACCTCAGCATCAGAGTCCTGGAGGACTCCAGCATCCAGCAGCTCTCCAAACACGGTAAAGACACCATTACACAGGATTTAATAGCTGCCAAAGCCACATAAACTCAACCATAAGTCATCAAAAGAACCACAGAGCAGTGAAATGACCACATATGAAACGGAAACACTTTAAATTTAGAGGAGAATAAATGTTTTGATTTGTGGAGCAGATTTTTGAAAAGAAGCCTCTCAAAGTGGGTCTGAAAGCAGAAATCTGTCATTTATATTTACTAAAATAAACTGAAAGCTTCAGAGATTTCAAAAGAAAAAAATCACGATTCTCCCAGAAGCACTTTAACAAAATAAAAGCCTCAGGTTTGGAACTCCTAAATAAATGATCACAGATAGACATTGTGCTGGTTTTATTTTGAAAGGACAAACGTTTTTCTCCTCCTCAGTAATGAAGAAAAGCCCGGTGGTCCCGCTGAGGTGTCCCCGGACCCTGCAGGAGCAGGACTTCCTGAACCTGCTGCGCTCCTCGGTTCCTCAGCTTTCTGACAAACCTTTTGACCTCCTGACGTCAGACAGGAGGCGGAGACTGAGGCGGCGGACGCCAGCGGACATCCAGCGAGTCTTCAGCTGCGCGGGTCTCAGAGCGTCCACCCTCTACGTCAGACTGAAGGTCCGCCCCTTTTCCTGGTTTCATTTCCCTTTCCTGCTGATGGTAACTTCAGCGTTTTTCCAGACACAGGAGGATCCTCTGCAGCTCCTCCAGGCTCCTCAGACGGAAGTCAGACTTCCTGCCGTTCACGCCGTCCAGGAGGCCGGACGGCACAGCAGGTACGTCTCCGTCCAACCCAGAGCCAAGCTCAGGTCTGCAGACCTCCTGCGGTTCTTCCAGACGTTTGGTGACCCTCCTCTGAAGCTGTGGATCAGTGTCCTGTTTGGGAAATGTTCTGACGGCCCCCAAACAATCCGTCTCAGACCAGGATCCCCAAGCTTTATGGGTGGGGGCTATTTGATGGGGTCTGAGGAGAATGAGGGGCTCCACAGGAGCTGCTTAACCGCAGACTAGTAGAGTAGCAGTAATGATGATTAGCAGCAGGTATTTTAACACTGTGAATTGATTGATCACATATCAATAGTAATTATTTTCTACATTGATTGACAGAACAGTAACAACAAGAAAAAGATTTCTAAACATGAAAGTCTGATTTATTTCTGTTTGTCTTGGAGTCAGGAGGGACACAGGTGATTTAGTGATACAAAAGATCATTTCTAACATTTGTTAAGCCAAAAAAACAGAATCTAAAGTTTGTGAGTTTGTTGAATACTTTTTATCTTAATCTTGTTACGTGTAACAGTAGTCTCTGATCTGTCTGATCTGTTTCTATGTGGGTGGGGCCATACAGAGGCCTGACCGGCTCTTCTGTTCTTCATCAAGATGTGCAGCTTTGGTTGCTTTCTGGGATTTTTCCTGAAAAAGTCTGCCGTGCCATGAGACACTGCAGCTTAAAAAACACAATTATATTAAAAAAAACAAGGTAATGAGGGGGTGTCAGAACTACATTCATTCACAGTGTCCCCTGCTGCAATAAGCCCCGCCCCCTGGTTACAGAGGAGCAGCGGGTCTCGCGTCCTCCGTGATGAAGACGAGAAAAGCCTTTAACAGAAGCTCCTCCCACATGCAGCAGGAGCTGCTGTTAACGTGTTAAAACAAACACGCTGAATTCTGATGATGCACACGCCAAGTGTGCACGAGGAGGGGGAGGGGCTAATCCACCGTACACGTGTGCGTGTGGATCCGTGGTTTGTGGTCCGTTGCTCCTCTAATTTGTTCAAACATGAATGAAACTTCAAAATGATGTCAAATTCCGTTATGATCTGTGATTTGTGAAAGCTCGCATGGCGGGGGCTTTAGGAGATCCTCTGGGCGACCACGCCCCCCCGGCACTGGGTCAGTGACCCCTGGTCCAGACGGATGGAGAGAGGTTAGGAGGTCAAAGGTCAACAAATGTTTGAAGTCAGCTCTATTTAAATGAACACTGCTGTCATTTCCTGAAGTGGTGGTTGATGCTTTTTTCTCTGTTTTTATGACTTTCTTTGTCTTTTTTTCTTTGCACCAGGGATGAAGATGAAGATGAAGATGAAGAGGAGTCCTGTAGGACAGAATCTCAACAGGAAAACATGGTGGAAGCTGGAGGAGGAAATGAGGCAGCAGCTGGAGGACCTGCAGCTGATGATGAAGACCAAGATGATGAAGACGGCCGTTCACAATCAGCTGAGAGCGAAGGTCAGAAGACCGTGATCCAAGCAGGTCTTCAGGATGGACACGAAAGGGGCATCAGCACGGAGTCCTCACCGTCTGATGGAAGCCGCGGCGAGCACGCAGCGTCACGCCCTGAGGAGACTCCTCCCACTTCTGCCTCCGCCGACCTGGAGCTCCATGAGTGTTTCCTCTGCCACCAGCGGTTCCAGCTGGACGAGGAGCTGAAGGCTCACAGCAGGACGCACGCCAAAGGCAAGACCCACATGTGCGGCGTGTGCGGCAAAGTCCTCAGCAACAGCCGCTCCCTGTCCCGCCACAAGAAGACCCACTCCACGGAGAGACCCCACGCCTGCCGGGTCTGTGGGAGGGGCTTCAAACTCCCCACCACGCTGAAGCAGCACGAGAAGATCCACACCCACCGGGAGAGGTCGTTCCTGTGCGACGTCTGCTGCAAGATGTTCCTGACCGGCAAGCAGCTGCAGGTCCACATGAGGACGCACACCAACGAGAAGCCGTACCGCTGCGACCAGTGTGGGAGGGGCTTCACCACCAGGGGGCCCCTGACGGTGCACATGCGCGTCCACACGGGGGAGACGCCGTACCGCTGCCCCTACTGCGGCTGGTCCTTCAAGAGGAAAACCCACCTGGACAACCACCTGGCCGTCCACACGGGCGCCAAGCCGTTCGTCTGCGGGATCTGCGGGAAGACCTGCGCCCGCAAAACCTACCTGACCGTCCACATGAGGACGCACAACGGCGAGAGGCCGTACAAGTGCGGCGCCTGCGGGAAGGGCTTCACGCAGAGCCACAGCCTGAAAACGCACCTGAAGAGTCACTAGGGCGCCGGCCAGACCCGACGGTGTTGATCCGGACAGAGTCGTCTGGAGAAATGTGTCATTTAGAAGGATCTGTACATAAACTCAACTGAAACTGAATTCTGGTTGGACATGTGACATCTGTGTGACTCCGCCCCCTCAAGCACCTGGACAGACCAGGCTTTGACGGACGGCGGTTCAGAAATCTCTGAATCCCATGGATTTGACGTTACTGTAGCGTTAAAGGAATTCTCTGGAAGAAGTGTCCAAGTCTAAACTGTTATCAGGAAGTCCTTTCATTTCTGATAACGGACACCTCAACAGTGATAAATATGCTAAATGTCCTGTTCCTGATCCAAAGCACCATTCCAGAGAAAGGTCACCTCTTCCCGCTTGTTTTTGTCCAGGTGATGAAGCAAAGTTTGTTTCAAAGAAACAAAAGTCCACAAGTCGTTTCCTGGATCACTTTGATTGCAATGAACCCAGAGGTGGATCCAACGTTTAGGGACCCCGGGTCCAAATTTATGTCAGAAAAAGCCAAGAACAGATGGAAAAGTCTCCAAAAGGCATCAGATGACAGACGAGACAGTCTTGTAAAATGTCAAGATCAAGTAAGCTCCATCATTTAGACTTTAAAACTAACAGGAAACGAGAAAATGGCCTGTGGTAACGTTGGTTAATCCTGGTGATATGGACTTCATGGAAGAGTCATGAAACACCGGCGTGTGACGCACAAACACACGGCTAGGCCATGGCGTTCACTGCAGAGAGGGACTCCTACTGTGTACTAGCTTAGTCTGCCACCTGACTCTGGCTCCAGGCTTCTTCTTCCTCAGCTCTATTCCCATGAAAGAATGTCACAGAATTCCAGCCGGGAACTAACTGGAATTCTTCATTTCTCCTTCATGATACATTTTTAAACGTTTGGTATTTCTGTGAATTCACTATGAAATCTGAGACCCTGATTGGTCAAACGTTTGACGTGCGTTCAGTGGCCGCGCGTTTTGTACTTAGAGCTCAGAAAGGGACTCAAAAACGTGCAAAGCGACGCGTGAACATAACCGTTTGGAACATGGAAACACGCATCAACACTTTTCTAAATAGACTTTTACGTTTACCGCGTGTTTCTGAGCCTGAATGTGAACGCAGCGTAAGGCTTTTGTGAGGAAGAAGAACCAAAAGAGTCTTAGCTACAAGAAGTCTTTACAAGCTGTGATACTTGGAAACACGGCAGCTTGAGGTACAGACTCTGCAGGGTGTCCAAACTTTGACACATTCCATCATCTTGTTTTCTTTTATTCTGAACGCCATCATAATGGAAAGGAAGCATTACAGTTTTTTTGACATATTACAAAAATGTCTCCTGTAATCTGATTCCTTTTGGGGATTCTTCCATCTTTCCTTGGCTTCTTCATCCACATTAATCCAACTTTCAACCTTGGGCGCCCAAAACCTTTGATCCTCACTGGATCCACCATAAAGTGGTTCATTATGATGATAAACCTGTGGAATAAAGTTTCTGTTGCTCTGGTTACCAACTGGCTTTTAGGCCAGTTTAATAATCTAGAACAGTCTATGTGACCAACTTCTTCTTTAGGTGTCTGTTATCACTTTTTACATCCTGACATTCACTCAGACTGTGGTAAACACATGAATAAATGGATAGTAAAGAGCTTCATAGAGTCAGTGGGGAGGAGGAGCCTTCAGAGATCCACAGAACCACTGAGAGGAAACAAGTTTAATATGCGACATCCATCATGACTGCAGTGACTTATGGAAACAGTCTGACAGCATGCAAAAACAGTCAAACATTCAAATCATCCAAAGGCGTCACAGTAAATCAAAATGCAACAGCTCCAAGCAAGCAGAGGCTTTCGGAGGCAGTGGGAGTCGGTGCGTCTGATGAGGTAACCACATTTACCGTCTTTGGTGGAAACCAGCCGGTCTGTAGATGGATTTGATGCCTTAGAACTTTGTTCTCCACTTTAGGGGTTCAGTCTTCAGTCGGTCTGGGTTAGAGGTTCTACAGGGATGTAGCTTGGTGGTGTTTGAGCGGGCAGTTGTTCATCGGTTTAAGGGTCTTGGTGGGCATGGTGCCATTGACATACATAAAGATTTTCTGAAGACAAGACGCAGTTGGTGGTACATCTGTTTTTTAATTTTAAAAGTCTTAATATGATAAACTACTATACTTGTAAAAGATTTAGAATGATTATACTATGGGTGTAAAATATAAAAATAGCAGATGATGTCATCAGCTTGTGTCACATGTCAGCAATGGGGGAGTTTCCCTTTGATGGCCCTCGTGACCTGAGTGATTACAAATCGTTCTCAGATGTCAGAGTACTGGATATCAACCATGAATCTACTCCAGTCAAAGTACTTTGCAGTGAAAGTACTTGTAGTCATACAGGTGTAACGCTGTAAATCTCGTTTCTCCTTCTTTCCTTAGACAGAATGTCGGTCTCCGTCAACTCCTCCTCGGACCCTGGAACCGGTCACTGCGTCATCCCTGAAACCCTGTGGATCATGACGAGCCTGGTGGTCATGAACGCCATCCTGACACCTCTGCTGGTTCTCGTCCTCGTCATGGGTTACCGGCGCTGGAGGAAGCGCGCCTCCGCTGGCACTGTCACAGCTTCCAGCCACACCGATGTCCTAACCTACAATGTGGTTTCCATGGACCTTCTCGGGGTCTTTGGATACGTCGTGTACTTTAGTGGGACCTTGACGAAGCAACATGATCTGATAGAAGTGGGGAGAATGGTATTTTGGGTAATCCTACCCGGGCAAACCATGACTCACTTCCTCACCTGTGTGGAACGATACCTGGCGGCGGTCCATCCCATCACCTACATGCACCTGAGGGGGCAGCGTGGCGTCAGAATCAGGAACTGTACCTTGGCTGGCGTCTGGCTGATTTCTCTCACAGTGATGGTTTTGATGAAGAGCTTCGACCTTAGTCTCTACGCCATCAATCTGTTCCTGTTGTCCATCTCCTCTGTGTCTTTCTGTTTCTGCACTGTCTCGGTCCTCTGGGTTCTGATCCGTTCGGGGCCGGGGTTCCATGGCGGGAGCGCCAAGCGCATTGACCAATCGAAGCGGAAGGCCTTCCACACCATGATGGTCATAACAGGAGCTCTGGGATTCAGGTTCCTGGTTGGTCTGATAAGCGCGTTGATTCAAAGGTTCTCGGAGCGGCTCAGTCACCGTTACTGCGTGGTGGCGTGGGTGACCATGTGGTTTTCGGTGCCCAGCAGCCTGCTGCTGCCCCTGCTCTTCCTGCAGAGGGCAGGAGTGCTCCCTGCCTGCAAACTCAAGACAGACGGATCCACAAAAACGTGAAATGACGTGACGTCTGACCGCACGTTCAATCAGAGATCAGGGTTTGATGATTGTAGTGAAAACTCACCGGTATCCATTGAAACACAAACAAAATAAATATCCTTTAAATGCCACAGTTACAGTAAGGTTTAGTGTTTTTTGTGCTTTAATGTCGTCTGGTTGTCTACTGATGAGCTCTTCTATAAGTCAGTTAGACACAGTTACTTATGAAATCTTTTGTCCAACATATCAGTTTGACTGACCCGTCAGAGAAGATTTCTGTTTCGGATCAGAAGAACTGGATCAGAATAGAACAGATTCATATGTCATGATGCAGATGTTTTCAATTATTCTGCTTCATCTGAATAAACTTTGGACAGTTTGAGAATGAAAACTGCATTTCAGCGTTTATTTATTTGACAAATGTCTGTTTGAGCAGAAAACTTTGTTCCACTGCTGGTTCTGACATTGACAGTCTTACAGAACCCACCATCTTAACTGGAGTCTCTGGTTTGGTCATATCTTTGTCCGTAACCCTTGTTCTATCCTAGGCACTTTAACATTGGGAGTTGGGTCATCTAGACCCACTAGACAGTGCTCTGAACCTTTTTTCTTCAATGATTTGTGATCTTCACTGGTGTCCATGGATTACATGAAATCTTTCCACCTTTATCCACCTTTGTCATGGTAGGGAGAACACGACAATGTAAAGGGGGGTCATTGTGACCCCACAAGATGACACAAGGGTTTAAGGGCCTAACAGGGATGTGTGATGCTGTACAGGTAAACATGACAAAGATGGATGAAATAAAACAACATTTTATTAAAAAGTTTTCGTTTTTCTGCCGTTTGTTCTGCATTTAAATAAAACACTATATTCACTCATCTCACACTATTATGAGCTATTGCAGCTCAACTGTGTTCAATAAACTTTGTTCTGCCTTCCTTCTATAATGAATAATAAAGCTTGATGATGATTTTGTTCCCTTCCATCCTGCTTGTTGTGTTTTTGGTCTTTCTTCCAGTGTTCAGTGTTTTTTTAATCTGGATGCAGACCGTCTCTGTTGTTGTCCTGTATTCTTTGGTTCTCCCATGACTTTAGTCACGATCGACACTTGTTTTCTCTTTCAGCCTCACTCAGCACATCTGCAGCTGCTTCCTTTTCTCAAACGTTCATTCTGCTCTATATCACCTTTTCCCAAATCCATTTGATGAGTTTAGCTGCTGCTTGCTTACCAGCAGACAACCTCAAGGTCATTTGAAACCAAAGACCCGGTTCTGAACCAAGCTCGGTTCTGATTGAGTCCTGGAGCTGGGCCTGCAAGATAGTGTCATGTTCCCAGAGTGTAGGAGGTGGAGCCTCATGATGATGATGATGTGCCCCCACAGGTGAATACGGGCTGAGAAAAGGTCAAACCTTTACGGGACATGCAGGCTGACGTGTACAAAGCATCAAGGTGGTAGACCGTCCAGTGAACCTGTAGAGAGAAAATGTTCAGATACATTTTCTCTAAAGGTCATGCTGTGGGTGACAGGTCAGAGTGAACACTTCAACGGCATCTAAGGGCATACAGGGTTGAAGTAGGTAAGACAGACATGTTGCACAGATTTATTTTTTTAAACGTCCAAATCCTGTTTCCTGTACAGGGTGCGGGTTCGTGCAGCGAGCTGTTCTTGCCTTAGTCAAGTGTCTGCATTGACGTACTTGAGCGTTTTTTTAGCAGAGTCAAGTATTTGGATCGACTTACCTGAGCCACTCTTGCCTGATTCAAGAGTCTGCCTTGGCTTACCTGAGCTGTTCTTGCTAGAGTGAATTATCTGCATCGACATACCCGAGTCTTGGCCAAGTGTCTCTACCAACTAACTAGAGCCGATCTTGCCAGAGTCATGTGTTTGCATGGACATAGTCATCCGGAAAGGGTGACGTCAACTGTCCTAAATTGCCTTCTTGACCAAGTTTTTCTTTGTTCCTTGTTTTTTAATGCACTACTGGATCTTTCACAATTAAATAATTTGGGACATTCAGCCCAATTTCTGATAAACTAATTCTGTGTGGCTCTGTGATGGACTGACCAACTGTTCAGAGTGAGTCTCACCTTCTTCCAACAGTACCTGGGATAGGCTCCAGCATCCCTGACACTCCTAAAAGAAATAAAATGGTTTGGAAAAAGGAAGGATGGATGAATAAATGAATTGATGAACTGATAGTAAAATGAGACTAAAATTGGTTTTACAGACAGCCTTTGCCCTCAAGACCAACAACTGGTTCCAATTTAGCAGCAGCCTTCAGGTTGGCAAAGGTATTTCTTCTAGTAAGCCTTTAGGAAATTCCTTCCTTATATGAATTTTATTCATATTCCTCAAATATGTATATGATATGTTTAGTGCAACTGCTTTCCCTTCCAAAGTTTATAGTTATTTATTATAATGAGACATCTGAGGTGCAGTGAGCTTGACATTTCAAACAGAATCTAGTCAAAACATTTCTGTGCTTTGCATCATGCAAACATAAAGGGAATCAATCATTTTGATGGAACACATAAGTCACTGAACAGGCGCACGTTTGAGTTAGACTCCCTCAAACAGATAGTCATGGTTTCCAGAGCGTGAAGAACCACCTGGAGCTAGAACTGACCCGGTGAGTGTCCATGATTCCTGATAAAAGACGTGTTCTAGCTGCTTCAACTGAAAGATATCTCTTACCTGGAGGCGTGGTCTTCAGGGGGATTTGGAAGGTATCTCCAGGTTTGAACATCAAATCATTTTATTTCTGCTATGTTCATCTGTCTGCACATGTTGAACCTTTACTGTCATCATCTCATCTCTGTTTTCTCCTCAGTCATCAATCTAAACCAAGATGTTCTCCAACTCCTCCCTCAACGCTCATGTGGAGCCCTGTTCCTCTCCTGGAATGTTTTATGTCTTTCTGAGTTTTTTGGTTCCATGGCTGCTCCTGGCGCCTCTCTTCATCTTCATCCTCGTCGTGGGTTTCCAGCGATGGAGGAAAGAACGCATGAAATCTTCCTCGGCCTCATGGAGCCACATGGACGTCTTCACCTACAACATAGCTGTTCTTGAGCTTTTTTGGGTTCTGGCCAGTTGTTTGGCTTTTCTTGGCTTTTGCACCAATCAGGGCGGTTTCTTTAGTGCCGCATATGTGGCATTCTATTTTGCTTTACCCGGAGAAACTATATTTCACTTCCTGACGTGTTTTGAACGTTACCTGGCTGTGGTCCATCCCGTCACATACATGCACCTGAGGCAGGCGCGTGGCGTCCGCATCAGAAACATCACCGTCGCTTGTGTTTGGCTGCTTTGCTGCCTCATGTTTTGCACTGTGTGGACTGGGGTCTATGAGGTGATCAACACCTTGTTGGTGTTCCTCACCTGTGTGACCTTCTGCTTCTGCAGCGTCTCCATTCTCTGGATACTCATCCGTCCAGGACCGGGTAGGATTGGGAGGAGTTCAGATCCATCCAAGCAGAGGGCCTTCCACACCATGATGGTGGTAACAGGAGCTCTGTCAGTGAAGTTCCTTTCCACTGTTGTAGTCTTCATAATGCAAAGGTTTGCAGAGAAAAACCTCTTTCACTGTCTGTCTGGTTGGGCTTTGCTGTGGTTGTCTCTGCCCAGCAGTCTGGTGTTGCCTCTGCTCTTCCTGAAGAAAGCAGGAAAGCTACGATTCTGTTCTCTGAAGACGCACAGAGCTGACATGAGGTGAGGTGACATGAGAGATTTTTTCCAATATACAAAAGACTCGGTTTCATAGAACTCCAGACGTTGTGACACAGGCACATAAAGGTCCTAACTGTAGAGTGTTACAACGTCACTACTAAATCCAAGCCCCCGATTGGTCAAAGTTTAACCCGGTTTAACTCTCAATGCGTTCTCAATGGCCACGTGTTTTGTACGTAAAGGCCAAAAATAGACTTAAAAACGCGTGTATCAGTGCGTGAATGAAAGTTTTAAACACAGAAGCTTGAAATGTGCACGTGTGCGTGTTCACATGGTGGTCGCTTGAATGTGGCGAGGCTGGTGTTTACGTAACATTGCAGTTCCCTTGAGGTTCAAATGGCCACTTCAAAGGCTGTCGTGAAAATGGAACGTACCAATGTCGTGTGTCTGCTGAGTGTATCATAAAGCATTCGTAAGATAATAGAAGTACAGGTGAAGCTGCTGGACTGCGCCTTTTGCCACCCTCCATAAGGGCGCAGTCATCAGTAAGGTGCGAGTACCAGACCCTTAAGCCTCATTTTCACCAAGCGCTATCTTCCAGTCCGGTCCGGCTTGGAATGCTCCAGACAATTCAGATGACCTTTTCTACTCACAGTTGGACCGTCACGGCGCATGCCGGGTAAAGGAAACAACAATGGAGGTCATCCAACAGCTCACTGTTCTCCATTTGGCTTTCGGTTCTTCATAGACACAAAGCATTCAATGATGTTTGACAGAAGATAGCAGGCAGCGAAGAGGAATGCAACCGCTTTCTTGGAGCTTTCTTTTGTCTTAATGACCGTCTGCCAATCAATGGGTTTTCACAGTGGTTCCCCTCTAACCGGTCTGTTCCATTTTTCAATGCACCTACAACCAATGGAGGCCCAAAAATGGTACAGTTTGGTCTGGCTTAATGAGTCTGTTTTATAATGCAAATGCTCAAAATACTGGCACCAAATACCGTTCCGCTCAGTGGAAAAGTGGCATTACTGACCCTTTGCCTTAATGGACCACGGTCCATTACCAGCTCAGCTCCCACTGATGGGTTTCATGCTGGTTCAATAAAAAAATAAAAAAATAAGGGTTTATGGTACAAAAAATTTTAAAATGTGTATTTTTTTCTGTCTGTTGATTGTCAAAAAAACTTAAATTTAGTTTGTTTCCAGGGGAAAGAAGGTAAAAAAAGAAATCCATCCTACTCTTTTCCTTCTGCTGCTGTTGTTTGTTTTGAGTTTGAGGTGGAGATTTGACTGGATTCAGATAGATAGACCTTTAATTGTCATTGTCATGCATAAAAATTACAAGTGCCTTCTGGGCAGTGCATTCATTCATACGATACAAATGTAAACAACCTAATAAAATAATAAATAATACATAAACAACATAAAAAGTGCTTCAATATGTGTTTAAACAGGAGAAATAATAATAATAAAAAATAATTCACATAAGAAAGCTCCCAAACTAACATGATTGATAAGATGAGATCCAGGTTTAACATGTTTATAAACCCTGAAGGACAGAAGCCTGTGAGTCCGATGATTTAGAACCTCCAACTGCAGGAAATCAGGCCGGACAGCAGGAGCTAAATCTTTATTGAAACTGAGCCACAACAAAACCTTGTCCTGCTTTAAACAAAGACAGAAACACAAAAGTGACAGAAGCAGAGGAGGATGATTATAGAAGTGTGTGTGTGTGTGGGGGGGGGGGGGGGGGGTAAAACCATGAAGCAGCATAAACAACACGTTTCTGGATGGTTAAACTCATTACAGTGAGGTTCAGACGTAATACAAATCTCAAAGGGCGGGGCCTGTCCACACACACACTCAAATGTTATAAACACACCTGTTGGCTCCAAAAATGTTCTCATGTCAACATGTAAACAATTCAGATAGTGTTCACACATGCATACTTATGCCTTCAAACCAACTAGTGTGAGATATTTCATTCAATCATGCAAAATATTAGTGCAAGGGGTGCAGTTAAAATTGGCGGGTACCATAAATGACCATAAAGTTTCACCTCATGTCAGCTCTGTCTGTCTTCAGAGAACAGAATCGTAGCTTTCCTGCTTTCTTCAGGAAGAGCAGAGGCAACACCAGACTGCTGGGCAGAGACAACCACAGCAAAGCCCAACCAGACAGACAGTGAAAGAGGTTTTTCTCTGCAAACCTTTGCATTATGAAGACTACAACAGTGGAAAGGAACTTCACTGACAGAGCTCCTGTTACCACCATCATGGTGTGGAAGGCCCTCTGCTTGGATGGATCTGAACTCCTCCCAATCCTACCCGGTCCTGGACGGATGAGTATCCAGAGAATGGAGACGCTGCAGAAGCAGAAGGTCACACAGGTGAGGAACACCAACAGGGTGTTGATCACCTCATAGACCCCAGTCCACACAGTGCAAAACATGAGGCAGCAAAGCAGCCAAACACAAGCGACGGTGATGTTTCTGATGCGGACGCCACGCGCCTGCCTCAGGTGCATGTATGTGACGGGATGGACCACGGCCAGGTAACGTTCAAAACACGTCAGGAAATGAAATATAGTTTCTCCGGGTAAGGCAAAATAGAATATCATGAATGATGCTCTGAACAAATCTACCTGATTGGTGCAAAAGCCAAGAAAAGCCAAACAACTGGCCAGAACCCAAAAAAGCTCAAGAACAGCTATGTTGTAGGTGAAGACGTCCATGTGGCTCCATGAGGCCGAGGAAGACTTCATGCGTTCGTTCCTCCATCGCTGGAAACCCACGACGAGGATGAAGATGAAAAGAGGCGCCAGGAGCAGCCATGGAACCAAAAAACTCAAAAAGACATAAAACATTCCAGGAGAGGAACAGGGCTCCACATGAGCGTTGAGGGAGGAGTTGGAGAACATCTTGGTTTAGATTGATGACTGAGGAGAAAACAGAGATGAGATGATGACAGTAAAGGTTCAACATGTGCAGACAGATGAACATAGCAGAAATAAAATGATTTGATGTTCAAACCTGGAGATACTTTCCAAATCCCCCTGAAGACCACGCCTCCAGGTAAGAGATATCTTTCAGTTGAAGCAGCTAGAACACGTCTTTTATCAGGAACCATGGACACTCACCGGGTCAGTTCTAGCTCCAGGTGGTTCTTCACGCTCTGGAAACCATGACTATCTGTTTGAGGGAGTCTAACTTACTGACTTCCATGTTCTATCAAAAAGATTGATTCCTTTATGTTTGCATGATGCAAAGCATGGAAATGTTATGAAAGGTCATAGTGAGTGACCACTGTATTCTGCTAATTTGCTGTGCAACAAATGTAGGATTTTGCCTGTTTTGTGTCTGCGTTTTGAATAGAGAAGCTTGAAATGCACACATGCACACGTTTACACAGACCTTTTATCGGAATCGGTTCCTTAAGCACCACAGTTCTCTTGAGGCTCATACGGCCAACTCAAGGCACCTGATGACAATCTTGTGTGTGTGGTAAGTATTTGTAAGGATAATGGTAGTAGTATGCTTGAGACGTTCAGGTGATGCTTTCATACGGCTGTCTTATGCCACTCTATCATTAGTAAGGTACTGGCTCCTTACTGACGCTTGGCTTCAAGCAGCACGGTCCATTAACGACTCAACTCCCACTGATGGGTTTCGTGCTGAAAGCCCAGAAAAGTCCCGCTCATGTCGAAAGAAATGTTCAACTTCAACACAAAAGAGTTCAATCATAGTTTGTTTTCCCTTGGTTTCCTGTACGCCGTCAAACTTCAGAGACCAGAAATTTGCCTTCTTTGATAAATTATTCAGGGTCCAGACATGCAAACACACCGTCAGCATCCATCAGCCGGACCGACGAGATTCATCCATCACACGTTTGAGTCCCGTCGGAGTGAACATGAGCAGAGATGGCAGACGCTGATCTCAGAGGCGATCCGAAGCAGGAGGTGGGTGATCACGCAGGAATTAAGACCATTGACAGTAAAAAAAAGAGTTTTGAAAGGTTTGTAGGGATTGATGAATTTGATTGGAGCTTCAGGCCTGTTTTTGTTCATTTGCTTTTCTTAATCATCATCTTAAATGAAGGATTCAACCAACATTTCAATTTCAATAGTTCATTTTCTTGAGGGTTCATTTATTATGTTTGTTACTTAAATTATTTCAGATCTTTGGGATCTTTGGATTGATGAGCAAAGAGGCGCCAACAATTTTGCACACATGTATAAAGTATATGTTTACGGAGGATATCGTGAAAAATTCACGCTACCCAAATGTTTTTAAAAATTTAGTAAATGGAACTGAAAAGTCAGAACAAGGAGGCCACTAAAGTAATCTGTAGGAAAAATAGCTTGCAGTGATGGATGTACGAAGGAGGACGATGCATGACGTTATGGCTTGTGATACATCAACCAGTAGCAAAATAAATTGACCAATACTAAGGTGAGCTACTGGCGGGTATGCAGAGAAACGTCCTTGCAAGCTTGCCAGTAAGTGAGGATGTCCTTTGGTGGAGTGTCCATCATGCCAAGGGGGTCTTCCTCACCGTCTATGACCATAGACAGCACAGCTGTTAATCCCAACCTCCACGGTTTATGACCGATGCATAACTGAGGAGGTAGGGAGTGGGGCTGTTACCCCGTGACTTTTTTTGCATTCTCCAGCGGAGCACTGAGTGTTACGGGAACCTTTTATCACAGTTTGTGCTGTTTATGCAAAAGAACACACAGGCTGATGTTGCACTGAGGATTAATTTTTTGATTTACTGTGCAGCATACGCAAAGCTGTTCAGTGCCGAGGTCTGATTGGATGTTTATACTGTCTACACTCATCCTCTGAATGATCGTCAAAAAGTACAGCTGTGAGGGGGGTTGCATGGCCCGCTCTGCTACCCGCCATAGCTGGCTGGCTTTTACACGAAGACTTAACCTGGTGGTTTGTGTGGGACGTTCTGAGCCTCATGGGGGAATAAAACGCCCAAATGGTCAGAGAACGTGAATCGCTTATTGGTGAAAGGATCTCCAGTAGGACATGGATAGGGATGGGTATCGTTAAGGTTTTAACGGTACTACTACTCTTATCGATACTGCTCATCGATCCGGTATTTTAACGGTACTCTTATCGATACTTTTTGAGGACGAAAAATAAACAAATAAATAAATAAATAACATATTAAGAACATAAAGTGTTTTATTTCCTCATTATGCAACAGCATTGTTTTATTTAAGAAAACATTTTACTTTATACATGATACTGTTACAGTACAAACCTGGAATGCACGTGGATGTTTTAGACCAGGGGTCTAACCTGAACCTCTCAAAGAGACATTTGGATCAGTTTAGCAATGAGATGAAAGAACAGGGAGCCACAACACTAGATGTGTTAGAAAAAAGGTTTTTGCCGATATATCACGATAGTACATTTGGCCATACTTGTATTGATTCAAAATGATGTCAGGATATTTATTTCAGTATGTAATTATCTGTATTCTTTATGAGAGTGATGTTTCCTTTGATCTTTTGTCCATTTTCCACAACCTTGAATAGACTTTTCTGTCTGTCAAACACCCAGAGTTAAGATAAGTGAGATGATGGAAACAAATTCACTCTTATGCAGACTCCTGTCTGTTTATTTATTTTTGTTTAAATCCAGGAAACCCAATAGATTATATTAATTTTATAGATGACAACTATTTTTATTAGGAAGCAGCTGTTAGTTTGTTGCGGGGCTGGAATCATAAGCGGTGAGTCTAAGCCCCGCCCCTGCATCATATGGTCATCGTAGCAGCAAGGTGACAGGATAGTGGGGGCGCCCTGGCGCAAATGTAACTCATTTTATGCGGAAATGGGTGGTCTTAGTCCAGGGGATAAAAGGAATTGCGTTCACTTGTGCCCTACGACTCTGCCAGCGTTCACACCTGTAGACACCTGCAGACTCTTCCTTCTACCTGCTCGGTACTACCTGTTAAAGGCACCACGACACTCTGAGAACATGGTAGTTATTTTACAAAAACACAGACAGCCGCAGCATTTTGGACCATTAACTGAAGCTCTTTCCGCCCTCGTATAACTTTGGTAGCGTTCCTGAGCGCGCGCCCCGCATGCTCTCTAAACAACAGACCCCCCCCCGTGCACACAAATAGACAGTAGGACCTATAATATATATATAATCATTAATTAAAAGAAAATTGACTGACTTGTAGAGTTAAATATGGCAGATAAAGTTTATATCTTGTGGGACACAAAAAAAGCGACTTCTCCAGTACCGATTGCAGAACCGGTGAGGTCAGAGGTCAGAGGTCTTGAAGAATGTCGCCCCGGGGCTCATTCAATACCGGGGCACGGTACCCATCTCTAGACATGCATGAAGCCATATGGACAGATCCTCAAAGTTCAGAGGAGATGGTTAACTGCCCTGTGGAACCCCTTCACCAGCCATGAATGCTTTTGACCCACAATATTTCACGACCCGGTAGTTTGACGGAGTCTTTCTGCTCTAAAATGTGAGGGACGTTTTCTGAAACAAACCATAACTCTACCCTTCTCTGTCCGCAGGTCTCCGTCCAAACAGCCAGCATGGCGGCAAACTCCTCAGTTGATTTATCTAATCACTACTGTGTCAACTCCATTGCTGCTTGGTCGTTCAACATGTCATTTCAGGTTCTGAGGTTTCTCCTGTTCCCCGCTCTTTCCATGGTCATTCTCCGGATGAGCTTCCTTCAGTGGCAGCAGCAGCGCTCCTTCAAGTCAGCGAGCCACTCGGATGTCTTCACGTACCACCAGTGCGTCCTGCAGCTGGTCTGGAGTTTGGGAACCGTCTTCTTCTTTGGAGGACTTTTCCTTGAGCTCCCAGATTTAGTGAAATGCGGATATTTCTTGTCCAACTTCGTTGTCATTGGGGAGACCTCCTTCCATGTCCTCACCTGTGTGGATCGCTACCTGGCCGTTGTTCACCCAGCCTCCTACCGGCAGCTGCGACTCACAGACTCCATCAGAAACATCAGCATTCTGTGTGTTTGGTTTCTGTGTCTTCTGTGGAGCTTTCATTTGTTGAGAACTTACCCCCATGTGTCACAAATCCCCTATTTCTGCTTGTTGGGTTCGTCCCTGCTCATCGTCTCCTTCTGCAGTCTGTCTGTACTTCATTCTCTGATGCGTTCAGGGCCAGGGAGCGGGCTGAACACCAAGAGGAGGAGGGGCCAAACAAAGCAAAGGGCGTTCTTCACCATCATGATCATCATGGGGGTGTTGTTCTTCTGGTTTTCAGGGTTCCTCGTTGCCACTGCTCTCAACCAGTCAGTGCTGTATGGTACCATTGCCAGCTGTCTGCTGCACAACTCCGTGCTTTGGTTCAGCTTCCCCAGCAGTCTGGTCCTTCCACTGCTGTATTTGCACAAGAAGGGAAAGCTACCATGTGGGAAACATGGGCGACCATGACAGGCTCCCATTGGCTACAAGCAGGTTGGAGTTCTCTGCTGCTTCTGCCTCCACATCTCCACCTGCATCAGTCCCAAAGGCTCAACGGTGGTGATGAAACAGTCTCATGAGAAAATTGAATATTGAACCAGCTAAACAAAAGTAGTAAAGTAACAGCCTAAAATCTATATCTAAGAACATCTATTAATGAATCCACTGTTCTGGTGATGAAAACATTGATGGTTTATTAAAAATAGACATTTAAGCACAATACCCTAGTGCACTGTAGTGCACTAGGGTATTGTGTCGTAGTATAGTCTATAGCAGTACCGCGGCACACCAGCATCCAAAAATTAAAAAAAAAGGAGAAACTCAGAGTCTGTTTTGATCTACAGCCCCTCCTTCCACAATCTCACATGCATTTTTGAGATAATTGTTACAGAAAAAGCTGGAAACTGCAGCTGTTTTTTTCTAAAAGATTCAATAAAAGTTAAGTTAGAAGATTTAAAAACAGTTTGATGTGTGTTCGTTAGTTTGAAGACGTTTAACAACAGATCTCCTTGTGCCCTGTCACTCTCACAACCCAATGCATCATGGGAGATGTAGTGCATAAAACGGCCGAAGATCGGTTTTCGGAGCTTGATTGTTTTGTTCACTTGTTCCACGGTCTGATACCGGATTCTGTGGATAGCTACACCGCTAAAGACGAGCTTTAGCTGGTATTTCTGTTAGAACTGAGCCACTTTACGAGCTAAATCGGGACAAGGAAGTGAAGACTTTAACCACTTCTGATTGGTCAGACCGATGACATGTGATTAAGCTCCCCAAGAATGATTGGTGGAGACAGTTAAAGGGACGGGACTTTTCCAAAATACTGCCAAAGCTGCAGCTGAATTGCGGTACTGTACCGTCATTCTTATCAAAATGTCTTTAATAAAATAAAATAAACGCAAAGAAAAAGTATTTTTAGAAAAAAGTCAGTGTTTTATCAGGGCCTGTTTGGATGAACACAGAGCTGAAATCCTGCAGATGGGAAATGTTTTTAGATCAGTGAATGAGGGCAATTTCCCACGGCACACTTGACCATCTCCCACGGCACACTAGTGTGCCACGGCACACTGGTTGAAAAACACTGATCTATAGGGCACTATGTTGTGAGTAGTGAAGGAATTCAATAAAGTTCATTGTGTCTACAAAATTAATGTGATTTGTTACATACCTATGTAGGTATGTGACAAAAAACAAACCGTGTCTGAGAAAAAAATAACTTCTATTCCGACATGTGAAAAACTTTGTGTCATAGAATCCCGGCCGAGCACAAATCCCAATGATTAATTTCTCCTTCATGATCAGTTTTCAAATGGTTGGTACTTCTCTGTTTTGAAACGGACGCTTCCCATACGTTACTAACCAATCAGAGTTCCTGATTGGTCAAAGTTTGACTGGTTTAACTCTCAACGTGTGTTCAATGGCCGCACATTTTGTACGTTAAGCCAGAAAATGGACTTAAAAAACATACATAGCGACATGTGAATGCAAGAGATTGAAATGCAGAAGGCCTAAATACAAAAACAAGCACGTTTAGATAGACTTTTCATTGACAGTAGGAACTCAGACTGGTTGGTCGGTTTGAAGGAAGATGAGGTCGTATAGTCTGTAGGTTGAACCTGTGGGGGGCCTGTGGGAAGTGGTCTGGGCAGGAGATGCCCCCAGGGGGGACATACTGGACAACAAACTGGACATTGTGTTTGATGTTATGTCAGGAGGGGCATTTGAACCAACACACACAAACAACAAAGCCCCCAGGATCGTCAAAGGAAGTTCTCAATTCATCTAAAGAAACCTGTCCTTGTTGGAAATAACTGGACTGAACTGGATTATACCTGTTGTAATTATTGAAACTGGTTGTGGCGTTTTTGCTTTTTGTGTGGCACTTAGAGAACACCTCAGTGGTGAAGTAGAGTTTTATAATGTGATGTGATGCCACACCTGTCTGCATGGCTAACCACGGAGGGAAGGGGGGTCCCAATTATTAGCATCTTCATCAACAAACTTTCTCAGAGCTCAGCCTGTTTTCTAACGTTTATCTGCATCTGTTAAGGGGGTGGGAGAGTGAGAGGGGTTAAAGGTTGTGTGTGTGTGTGTTTTTAGTATTGTGATCCTTTTATTATAGTACATTTATTGTGGACATCATTTGGCTTAACATTATGTATAAAACGTACTGTATAAATAAAGATTGAGTTGATTTGAAATAAATCAATTAAAATGATTGGGAAAAACTGAAGCTTGGAGGAAACCACTTTACTGTTTTTGTCTTTGCTTTCATTTCATCATTTCTACATTGATACAAATTTCTCAGATGGTTTTACTTGATTCTTTACTTCCAAATAATTTGATTTCAAACATGTTCACACATGTAACCCTTGTGCTATCTTAGATGACCCCCCCCCCCCCCACCCTTCCATTGACGTGTTCTCCCTACCATGACAAAGGTGGATAAAGGTGGAAAGATTTCATGTAATCCATGGACACCAGTGAAGATCATAAATCATTGAAGAAAGAAAGTTCAGAGCTCTGTCTAGTGGGTCTAGATGACCCAACTCCCAATGTCAAAGTGCCTAGGATAGAACAAGGGTTAAAGATAAAACCATTTCTCTCTACGGGTTCACTGAGCGGTGAGCCTCACAGCAAGAAGGCCCCTGGTCCGAGTCCTGGCTGGGGGAGCTGAACCAGAACTCCAATGGGGGGGGGACCTTTCTGTGTGGAGGTTGCATGTTCTCCCCATCCATGCGTGGGTTTTCTCCGGGGACTCCGGCTTCCTCCAACCGTCCAAAAACATGCTTCATAGGTTCATTGGTTGATCTAAATCAGGAGTGTCAAACTAATTTTCACTGGGGGCCACACCAGTATAGTGTCTGTCCTCAAAGGGCCAGATATAACTTATACATGTAACTAAATGTAATGAAAAATAAATGTAACAACTCCTTAATGTTAAATAACTAATTGTTTATTTATTATAACTTTTTAAAGTGACAATTCCAGTTGCATAGAAAACATGTTTGCTTGTTACTTTAGCATAAATCCTTTTAAGTTTGATTCTGTAAGGTCAGGTTATATGAACAGTGTTTATCTCCTAATGTATAGTTGACCAATCTGGTATTTCAATTCCAATTCCCCCTAGATATGAATAAATACACAACAATTTTTATTTTAAGAAATTAAAAACCGTTATATATCGCAGGTAGAGCTGTGACGATGTCGGATTTTTTATCACCGCGGTGATGAACCACCAGGGGGCGTGGTGTCGCGGATAACCGCAGCCCCCCCCCCCCCCCCCCCCCCCCAAAAAAAAATGAAAACCACAAAATCACGCAGCGGCCGCATCAGAAATAAAAACAATTACAACGTAGTATTCTTTATTAACAAATAACAGTAACTACTAACTACTACCTATCTAACTAAAGAACTAACTATATAGGTGATGTAGATTGACTGTGTGAGCGCGCTGCGTCGTGTGTAGGACTGGGAGGAGGGAGCGCGCACACGTATGTTGGGGGTGCGTGTTGATTCCTCTGCAGTGGACGCTCTCTAGCTGCAGGTGAGCCTTCACCTGTGCTCTCTGGTACAGACATCTTCTCAGAATATTCTATATTGCCCAGAAATAAACAGACTGCAGACACTTTGTCACCTTTCTGGTAGCTGTGAGCCTGACACCCATGAAGAACGCGGGGCAGGAGGCTCCGCCTTTGTTTATACAGACACGTAACTTTGCGCTGCACAAAATAGTTCCCAAACAAAACATGTAGTGATATTCATGGAAATCTAACAGTTCATGTTTGGTGTTACAGAGTGACTGAGAACTGTAATAAACCCCCCCAACACAAAATCCTCTGGCGGGCGGCCGTGTCGCGCACTCAAGAACGCACACAGCTAGTAACGGAAATGAATACAAATGGAAATTAACAATTAGAAAGAAGTAAATTTGTCGTATTTCCTCACAAGACCAAACTTCTGTTGTAGAATGAGGATGTGTGCTTCTGAAAGCGGCGCCCGTGTGTGTAAAGGGAGCCGCGTGGAGCAGAGGCAGTGAGAGCGCGGCGAGGAGAGAGAGTGACAGGCGCGGTGGGAGAGAAGGAGAGAACGGTCTGAAAGAAAGAAGGAAAGTCTGAACACAGGACTAGCAGAAAGAGGAAATAATCAGCAAAGATGAATGTGTTTAATGTGTTTATTATAGCTCCAATCATGCACCATATGCAGAACTTTAAAAAAAAAACACTGCGGGGATGTGGTGATGAGGTCATCATCACAGCCCTACCTGCGAAATGAAATGACATGGCGTGCTACATTTGGCCGGGGGCCTTGAGTTTGACACATGTGCTCTAAATTGTCCACAGGTGTGAATGTGACTGTGCATGGGTGTGTGATTGTGGACACTCTGTCCTGTGACAGACTGGCGACCTGTCCAGGGTGTCCCCCACCTTCTCCCACAAGTGGCTAGGATAGGTTCCAGCAACCCCGTGGACCCGAAAGGGATACAACGGATTAGAAGATGAATGATGACCACCTGTGTGACCCGTACAGGTTTGACTACTGTTCCCCGCAGACAGCCATTATCCTCCTGTAGGGACAGTTGGTGGTAAGACTTTAACCACTAAATGTCCACATTTTCTGAGTCAAAACACGCAGACATGCAGATGGATGAAGTCGACAGCTGAGAAGTCACCGGAAAATGTTTGGAAAAGGTCACGAATAAAATATAATGAAGGTTAAAGCTTGAATCTGATTTGACTAAAAGCCCAAAAGTTCAGTCTGATATTATCAACGTCATTCAAAAAGGTCAAAGTCCCCAAATCTGTGGCTGCATTTCCAGTTTTTGGAAGGTCTGTCAGAGAAGAATTGTTCTTGGATCTTGATTTGGATCTTTGATATTTTAACAAATGTGAAGCTGCAGGATTTTCAGGTTTGAGTCTGATTGATTCAAATATTAAAATCTGTTTTTTGAATTCTATCATCCATCAGCTGTAGAAACAACACTTCCCCTCCATGTCTATCCTGGCTTGACCTTACTCAGGTTGGGGGATGGGCGCTCGCGTGCGGCGTGATGTCGTTCTGAGGACGTCCCGCTCCGTCAGGCGTGTTCACAGAACCTCAAAGTCCTCCGAAGATCCCGTTGTTGACTGTTCTTCTGTCATGATCAGGCATGAACTCAACCGCCGGCACAGAGTCTGGTGTCAGTCCACCTCTAGTGGTGACAAATCACCAAAACAACATTTAGTTTGTTTTTGGTTCATTCTGGATCTGCTGAAGGCTCATTCTTCTTGAAGGTACGTCTCCTTTCCATAGTTGCTTGGTTTTAATTTGAAAAGTAAGATTATGGCAAATATTCTCAATTGTAATCTGTTACAGAGCATATAAGATTACAGGTATAACCCCTTACTGGAAGAATATGGAGCTATGTCATTTTTGTTTATTGTATCATTTTGAGACTTTAGATGAAAGTTTTGACCCAAAGCAGCTTTTTTAATCGTGTGACTGCTGGGATTTATTGCAAAACACCTTCAGCGTTTGTCCACCTGACATGGATGAAGATCCGACAGGAAGGTCAAACCAGATAGAAGAAAGACAGGAGTCCCGGTTGACCACACGGGTCTGGATCTTCTGAGGATCCAAGGGACACTTGGGTTAGCCGAGGGTTTCTCAAAATAACATTTGGGATTTTCTAGTTTTTATGTAATAAAACTAAAGTATCAGATACAGGGAAACGTTTCACAGTAAAAGGTTGAGTAAAATTCTGTTTAAATTAATGAAGTACAGAGCTATATTGTTCATTTACTAAAAATGAAATTATGAAAATAATATTGTTTGTAGGTTTTATCATTTTTTGGACACTAAAACTTTTAGTGATGACATTTTCCTAAAGCAACCCATGATGTTTTGATCTAAACTTACTCTACATGATATAAAAAAGAGGTTTTTAACGAAGCAACGAGGTCATCAGCTGGTCTATTAGTTTATAAAAACCAAAGTTTTTAAATGTATGTAACTCGAATGAAAACTTTTACAAACTAAAGGAACTTTATTTCTACAGTTTTTCCCTCAAATCGATGAAGGGACCAGAATCAGGCGTCATATTTCTGTTCATCTCTCTAAAGGCTCAACAGCGCCATCTGCTGCTCAACAATCATGGATTCTAACTTGGAGGTAAATCGTGTCACATGACCTTTGCTGTGATCACTGACTGCAGATGCTTCCAGTCTCTGTTCTTCATCTCAGGTGGGAACAAACTCCTCGGTGGACGGCCCTGCCTCGTTTAACGTCTCTCTTTGCAGAAGCTCCCTCGCCATCCCCTTCATCTTCGAAGGCTTCCTGTTCACCAACGCAGTGCTCTTCCTCCCTCTGTGCACCCTCGTCATCTTCGTGGGCTGCTTGCGGTGGAGGAAGCGGCGCCGTGCCTCAGTGGAAGCCACACATCCCTCGGATATCTTTACCTACCACATGGTTGCCATGGACACCATGGGGATCCTGGCTGGTGCCTGCTTGTGCATTGACGTAAACGTTGGTGACCTCCTGAACGACATGGTTGTCTTCTGGGTTTTGTTTTACATCATTTCCTACGTTAAGATTCAGTTCCTCATGTTTACCTGTGTTGAGTTCTACCTGGCTGTGGTCCACCCGATCCTCTACCTGAGTCTGAAGAGTCCGTCTGGGGTCAGGATCAGGAACGCCGGTGTGGCCTGGGTTTGGTTCCTGTGTGCTTTATGTGGAATCATCAGTTTGTGTAGCCTGCCCGTGATCCAGAATCTGTTCTTCTTCCTGGTTGGGTTTGTTTTAGCTGTTGTGCTGTTTTGCTGCATTTCCGTTCTCTGGACCCTTAGGCGCCTGGCTCCAGGCCAGAAGGTCAAAGACAGGGCGGACCCTTCAAAGAGGAGGGCGTTCCTCAACATTGTCACCATACTGGTGGTGATCTGGTTGTGCCTGGTTGGACTGTTGATTTTTCAGGTTCTTGATGCTTCCTTCAACGTGTACAGTCTGTGCGTGTCAACGGGGTTCATGTACTGGTTCACGCTGCCCAGCGGTTTGGTGCTGCCGCTGCTCTTCTTGCAGCGAGCCAAAGAGTTGCCGACTCTGAGTTTTGGGAGGAGGTGGGTCCGGTTCGCTGGCGCCAAAGAGTGAAGCTGTGTTTGTGTCATGGATTCTCTTCTCTTCTAAATGACCTTTCAACTGTTGTACAATGGTTGATTGGACCTCTGGATCGGCCCTCAGCCAGATCCATAATCCAGAGTCCTGGAAATTTCCCAGAAGTCCCTGCTAAAAATCAGTGTGCGATGATGCATACTTGATTTACAAATATAAACCGTATTGTATTGTTTTGTGTTTTTACTTCGGCAAATGAGTGATACCATATTAAGCACAAAAAAAGTAGAAACCATGTGTAATAGAATTACGTTGAACTTCAGGGCACTAAAGTGAGCCTGCCACTACTTCCCATTATCCCTTTGCTTATGTGCTCTCCTGCTAGCTTACAGCCCCTCATATCCCCAACCTAACATCACCAAAGACACAAAAATGGCGGGTAACATCGAAGGCATCCAGCCGTGCAGTCCAGGTTTTCCAAACCTGTTTTGTTTTCCTGGTTGTCAATCATTATTTGTTTGTTTGGATCGAGCCTGAATGCGGTCGCTGCAACAAACCAATTTCCCAAGCTGGGATCAATGAAGTATATTTATCTTTAGATCCAGATTTCAGCTCACACGAGGAAAACTAAGTCTGAAACCCGATAGAAGCCACAAAGTTCTACTTGCAACTTTAGAAAAATAAGACACTTATTTTTCCACAAGAAGATTTGTATTTCTGATCCAGTTACTGTTATAATGACTGCAAATAAATTGTGTTTTTGGCATAGAGAAAGCATATAAGCAAAGAGAAAACAGTTTTTTTTAAATATAAGACAGCTTATAACGTTTGACAGAGGTTCCTAATTTCAAAATAAAAGACACTTTGTACTGCATAGGGTCGTCTAAAAGCAGCAAGTATAGTAGTAGAAACCTAAGCAACAGACAGGTGAGCCTGTAAAGCTCACTATATCAAAGACTTGACCAAAATGTAAGTTTTTTGGAATTAAGATGTATTTTAAAGCCTTTGATGAAATCTACAATAAAGATTTTCGCATTATCATGTTTTATAATGAGAGACAGTATTAGCTATCATACGTTGGGTTATTTGGTAGGTTTTCCTCTGCCGGCCATCAAATATGACACTAATGATTCTACAGAGTTACAGTCCAACAGGAGACAAAAGAAATATTGCCTTATGAATAAAAAAACATTGGACTGATTTTACTTCATAAAAACGCAGTTCAAACAACTAATCAGGGAATCTAAATGGAGGAGTTGACCTCACTAAAATGTTCAAGACAAAAACAAAAGTCCATCTTGGCTCATTAGAATGTGTCTGGTTCCTGTTCAATCCTGGGTCAACGACAGCAGACAGCTTCAGAACCCTCAGCAGGTTCTGTTTGCTGATGATTGTGTGAGGAAGCTGCAGCTTGACTAGAACTTCAGGTTTAGGTTTTTTCTTTTTTTTTTTCTTTTTGTTTTAACTTGTCCTGTCCAACAGCTGGGCAGACAGATGAGAGCTGAGGGCCTCTTGTGTTGGACATGTTTTACTTTAACAACAGGGGTTATTAATCTTCATACAAACCAAAGGTATGTCTGAATAAACCCCTTTTGTAATTGAGGCCAAACTTTATTCATTTCAATCATGTTTGAAAATCTTTGGTGTTGGACCGGACGGAAAAGGAAAGAAGAGAAGAAGAGAGAGGGACGTTAGAGAGAGGGGGGGTAGGAGGGTGATAATAGGATGGGGGGATAAGACCATGAAGCAGCATAAAGCAGCAACTTTACTGGTTGTTTATCATTAAGGTAAGGTTCAAATGTAGTACAAAAGGGGCGGGGCCTGTCCACACACACTCAAATGTCATCAACACACCTGCTAGCTGCAAAAGTGTCCACATGTCGACATGTACACAAAACAGATAGTGTTCACACGCATACTTATGCCTTAAAACCAACTAGTGTGAAATATTTCAGTCATTCAGTCATGCAAACTGTTAGTGCAAAGGTGAGCTAACACCTGTGCTCAGGTGAGTGTTTATGTTCTTCTAAAATGGATGGTGGAATGTGAAAAGAAGGAGGAGGAGCGCCCAGCCACCCCCACACCCATACCCCCGCCGCAGCAGCAGCGGCAGCCGGAACCCCCCAATGCCACACGGCAGCAGGCAGGGAACAACCGCCCCCCGGGCGACCCAATCCGCCACCCAGGCCAGGGCCGGCAGGACCGCCGCGAGGCCCCCAGAGCCAGAGAGCAGGGAGGCACGGGGGGAAAAAGAGCGCCGCCCCAGCCCAGCCAGGAAAGCAGCCCCCCGCCGCCCCGGAAGAGCCCAACGCAGGGCCCCACCCGAGAAGGATACCCACAGCCCCAGACGAGCACCCCATCACCACCCAGGAGTTCTGGGCATCCCCCCGCCCCCACCCCAGGTACGAGCCAGGACCCCCCAAGGGAGACCCGCTCCACACTCCAGGCAGCCACCCACCCGGCCCACGGTTGGTCCAGGGAGGAGCAAGGCAGGGGCCAGCCGCCCCCGGCCAGGAGGGGGACACCCCGGGGAAAAAAGGGGGCCCACAAGGGGTGTTGTAAACATGGCCCGACCAGGCTCGGCCACTGTTGGAAATTTGGCGAGGCCCAGCACCCAGGGGCCAGGACCAGAACCCACCCCCCAGGGACACAGACACCCCCCCCCCTGTGCGGAGAGAGGACCGCCGGGCCCAGGAAATAGGCACCCAGGGGACACGGTCGCCGCGCCAAGGGCCCCGTACCTCCCACCAGGGAAGGGGTAGGGGACAGATGGTCCTAGGTCCCACCTTCCTTGCAAAATGTGTGTGCGTGTATGTGTGTTTGAGAGGGTGTGTGTGTGCATGTGTGTGTGTTTTATGTTGGAATGTATATTTTGAGGGGGGAAGGGTGTGTGTACTAAGGGGGGTGCAGTTAAAATTGTCGGGTAGGGCGCTGAGGGGACATCTGATTACTCACAGTGATGTCCCCTCACCCTCCCCACCAAGGGGCCCTAAATGTCTGAGGTGCGGTTACAATTGGCGGGTAGGGTGCTAGGAGCACATCTGCTGCTTGCTGGCAGTGATGTCCAAGCACCCCCCCTACCAAGGGCCCTACATGTCTAAGGTGCAAATAAAACCGAAAGAGGGGGGGCCCACTCCATACGGCAAGCGGAGCAAGTCCAGGCCCCCACCCCCAAGCGCCAGCCCTAGAAGGTTCAGGTTCAGGTTTGAGTAGATGAAGACATTTTTACAAAACCAGTCAGAGCAGGAAGAACAGCAGACAAATGTCTCAGCTTAAAAAGAACAATAACGTATAAGAAAATATTACTTTATGTAGAATGAACATTATTATTTTTATACAGGCACCTATGAGCTGCAACCAAACAGAGAAGTAAAAACTCTGTTATAAATCAATTTGCACCTTCAATCTGCCGCATTTAAGACTAAACTAAATGTGTAAAGGTCAAATAGCCTTTTTCTTTTCAGTGTTTTAGCAAGATTTGGCTTTGGTGAAACATTTCGCAAATGGGTTCAGTTTAAAAAAGTCTCTGCAGAAAGTATTTCAAGGTTTTGTGTTCAAGTGTTTAAACTCATGTTGAGTATTTTATAAGACAAACAACTTACGGTGAAAAGATTTATACATATATGTTTTTACATTTTTATTTTTAAATGCTTGTTTGAGAGTGTGTTGTAATGCAAAAAAACAAAAACACTAAACATATTGTTGGAAAAAAAAGGTGGCTTTATGGTTTCCCCAGTTGCTGCCGCCACCAGAAAACTGAAATCAAACAAGTGCAGGACTCTCAGTTGTGTCCCGAAAAAATAAAGGCTGATGTTATTGACACATATTTACGTGCAGCCAGCCGAGTCACTATGACTCAGAGGTAAATACAATTCTGAGCATGCGCTGTTCTCTCCGTCACGCAGCTGACCAGCTTTTCCAAACCCGATGGTGATGGTGGATTTTTTTCACGCTGCTTTTAACGATTGCTTTTAACTTGAAAGCTTCATCATATTGTAGCGGCGATCACGTGCACGTTGGGTCTAATGGCACCAAAGGATTCTGGGATGCGGCCGGGCATGCGTGTTTCGTTTTGTTGAACCATGACTGAAGTGTCTTAGACCTGAAGTGAGGTCCATGCTGTTTGGCTGCTTAAAAGTGTGTTAAAAAAATTAATGACTCGTGCTTGGTGTTTGAGAATTCAAACCATTCACCGAGTCCGAAAGTACGAACATGGCGGCCACCATTTAAATGCATAAATTAGCTGCGTCACTGAATAAGCCGCAGGGCTGTAAGCGCAGGAAAAAAGCGGGAAAAATAGCGGCTTATAGTCCAGAAATTACGGTACACCATGAATAATGGATAGGTCATATCACTCCTGCAGCTGTAGTGCACATTCCTAGGCTCTGCACAAAGTCCTGATGCCTGTGGGCTGCACCCAACATCATGCACAGGTGGTGGCTGACGCCTCTCCGTCATGGGATAAACTAGACTCTGGTGGCATCTGGCGAGTCAGGGAGACACGATGAGGTGGCTCCAAAGTCCAACTGCACCAAATCCCCAACACCCAACTAACGGTACCTACAAATACAAGTAGATTAACCACACACATTACCAAAGTAAACATGACAAAAACAATCATATCTACCCCCGCAGCCAATCAACAGGAATCACACGAGCAGCAAAAAAAACGCCTGTGATCCAGTTACGGTGAGAGCCAAAACACAGCCAATCAGAGCCTGATGCTGCAATCAGGGCACTCATTACCATTGCTGAGGAGCGTTTGAAGCTACTCTCAGTAATAAAGCCCTGCATTGGGGAGGCTGGGGCTGGGGCTGGGGCTGGGGCTGGGGCTGGGGCTGGGGCTGGGGCTGAGGCTGAGGCTGAGGCTGAGGCTGGAGCAGCAGCCTGACTAAACTCTCAGGCTGATTCTAAGCTCTGACAGTGAGGGGAAGGGCTTTTAACAGCCATCCACTGATGAAGCAGCTGGTGTGGACAGGTGAAGTCAAGTAGTGGCCCTCTGCCTGCCATATAAATGTACAACACATTGTGTGTGTGTGTGGGGGGGGGTTGAATGAGTCAGTGGACTCTGGGTAAAAGTTGTCATTGAGATCTTTTCACATGTCAGCGTGTAAATGAAGAACAGTTATCAGGGGGTTGAAGGCTCCTTTTGAATAAAGTTACTCCAACTGTTCTCCATCTGAGGAGTGAGAACGCCGCCTGGAACCAAGAACACGATGAAGACAAACCTGAGCAGATCAAACACCTGCTTCACTCCAGGAAACTGACAAGAAACCTCCGTTTTATGATAAATAGCTAAATGCAAACGAGCAATTCTCTGAATAAAGCAGCAGCAGCAGCAGCATGTTGATGTTTGTTTGTTCAAGTTGTTCAGGACGAAACTCTTTGTATTCTTGTTCCTGGAAGTACTGAGGACTGTCAGGTTTCTATTAATCATAGCAGCAAAGCAAACATTTTCATATTCATTCTGAGAAATGTTTCAGCATTTTGCATCATGATGGGTTGCTGGTTTACATAATCGCAATTTATTTGACTGTTCACGTCTTCAGTTTGTCTGAGAGCTGAAAAAACAAACTCCAGCTAGTGCCCAAACAGAAAACTACAAGATCTTCACCAAATAGAATGACAGCAACTGGTAGTGGAGAACCCAAAAAGCAGGAGAACAAACACAGAGATAAGAGAAAGGGGAGACCTGACCGAACTGACCTGATGGTTTACTGAAAGGTTTACCTGCAACAGGGGAGAGCACAAAACGAGAACTTACACCAACAGACTTCAAACCAAAATTCTCCAAACTGAAGTTAAAACTGGTCCAAGTTCAGATATAAACAATAAAACAATGAATTCAACTTTCCAGCCGCTTCTGAAGAGAAGACGGGATCACACCAGCATACATGACTTTACTATGATCATCTGAAATCGGCGAAGGTAGAACATCCTTTGAGCAATTCCTTTGAGACTCTAAAGAAATAGAAATCTATAGAAAGTTTGCTTCCATCAGTTTACAGAGTAAAGTCAGACATCCAGGATCAGGCTAAACATTTTTAGCTGAACTACCGTGTGTGCTGATCTTTGCTGTCGTTCATGTGGAGAAATTTATCAGAGCTCCACATCACTTAAAGGAAGATCGATGCGTTTAGAAACACTGGCAGACAAAACAATGTCATCTGCAAAGAGGTCAACAGGGAAGCAGTATGGACCAAGAATGGAGCCTTAAAAGCCTCCAGCAGTCTCTGTGGATTCCATCCATTCACAAAACGTTGATGTTCTTTGAGGTTCTGGGGTTCTAAGGACGTCTAAACTAAGTATCTAGAAACTAAAAACAACATGACTGTATGTAGGAACTGTGTGATGTCACCCAAAGAAAGCGGCTTACTTTTGGCTCCAACCAAATGAGGCAAATAGTCACTATGTTTTCGCGATGGTCATAGAATTCAATAGCTGATTGCTAAACTAAACTAAACAGACTAAACTCAACTGGGCATCCCTGCCCTTTGACCCTCCTTCCATTTGCCTGCAATGATCCAGGAAACCTTCATGCAAAAATGTTCTAACCTCTGAATAAAACCTATTACCATCATGGCCCACTAACTAAGCAGATTCCTGTGAGCAACATGTTCTGCATTTGAGACCAAATCAAAGTCTTTACCGCAAACTACAGATTAGAAAGGATTCAAGACACTGAGACTTCTGTTTTTTGACACCAGACTAAAGGAAATACAAACCTCTAAATGTGTTTGGACAACTGTTTTCTTCACCTGATTTCATTGTGGTTTGTTTTTGTAACCGATAAGGAAAAGCAGCTTTTTAAAAACCAATGTTGAGTTTCTCTGTAGCAGCAGATTCACCAGGTCAGCCGTTTTGTTTATTCATTAAACACCAAATGTTCTGGAAATGAATTCGTAATAATCTTTTGTCACCAGCTCTGGTACATTTCCATGATGTCTTTGAAACTTTCTATTAGAAAGCTCAGATTCTAAATGAGCCATAAAAACACATTAGTTTGCTCTAATTGACCGTAAAAATGCAAACGACCCAGAAGACCCATGAACCTGTACCTGCTGGCCGTCGGGCACAGATGTCATCGCTACTGCCAACACGGCAACTCTAGTCTGGAGAGACTGGTGGGTAAGTGATCTCAAAATTGTTTTATCCTGTTGTTTATGTCAAACATTGAGTCTGAGTTTAAGGCCTTGGTCACAGCACCTGTACCAGGGTTGACCCTTAAGGGTGGAGGGTCGTGGAGAGGAGCAGCTCCAAACACAGTTCCAGCTGAGGGATACTGGACGGGAAGATTTCCCACAACTCAAGAAAAGTCTTCAAGTTGCAGCCAGAAACCTGTTTCTTAAAGGGTCGTGAACATTGAGGTAGACTTTTTCATGGATTTCTCTTTCATATTTTCGTTGAATGAATGCTCTTTCTTTTTTCCAGCGTGTTCAAAGCTCTTCCTTTGATGATTCCCAGACCTCAGCACCCATGAAAACAGAGAACTTGACTTTGGAGGCTCCGCCCTCTCCAAACTCGTCTCGGTGCAACAATGAGTTTGAAGATGATCAGATCTTCGTTGCCTTTTTGCTCAACCACATGCTCCTCTTTCTTCCTCTGTCGGCCCTCGTCTTCCTTGTTGGTTGCCAAGGACGGATGAAGCAGCGTCGGGTTCCCTCTGAAGCTCAGAACGCCAATCCCTCAGATGTCTTCACCCACCACATGGTTGCCATGGAGATGGTGGGGGTCCTGGCTGGAGCCTGCTTCTGCATTGGCGTCTACGTTGGTCACCAGCAGGTCTGCATGTACAGCTCAGAGATGTTTTACATCACTTCCTGTGTGAAAATCCTCTTTCTCATGCTGGCCTGTGTGGACCTCCACCTGGCTGTGGTCCACCCGCTCACCTACCTGCGGCTGAAGAACTCCGCGGGGGTCCGGATCAGGGCCATCAGCGTGGCTCTGGTTTGGCTGCTGTTTGCTCTGTGGGCATCTGTGAATTATTTATGCAGTTTCACCATCAATCTAATCCTGTTTTTCTGCCTGGCTGGATTGGTTCTGGCCGTCGTGTCGTTTTGCTGCATCTCTGTGCTCTGGACGCTGAAGCGTCCGGCACCGGGACAGAAGGTTCGAGAGCAGGCCGACCGTTCAAAGAGGAGGGCCTTCTGCACCATCGTGCAGATCATGGCGGCCATTTGGGGGGGGCTGGTTGGGATGGTCATTTTGTATGTACTCGACGCCTCGTTCGTGTTGGAGAACAACCTGTGCGTCATGTCGGCGTTTGCGTTCTGGTTCACTCTGCCCAGCAGTTTGGTGCTGCCTCTGCTGCTCCTGCAGCGAGCCGCCAAACAGCTGTGCTGCAAACACCGAGCCCCGAGACGGCGCTGAGACGGCGCTCTGTGAAACGTCTGTGCAAGGACGATTCTGCCATCAGCTGCTACCGTCAAAGCGTTCAGTCATGACGGAGCAGAAGATCCACAACCGTCTGTGTCTGCAGCTCTGAGTAGATCATGACGGACAGCACCGATGCTGCTTTCAGAGGAGAAGAGACCAGCTCCTCCCCAGCTCCACCATAAGGAGGTGGACTATGAACTATGACACTGTTGGGACACCTGAATGATAAACATCAGAGATAAAAACAGACCAGGTTTTTCGTAACCCTTTAACACCTGAGACGTCACCGACGACGCCAAAACAGCACACAATTTGACATTCCGTAACTCTTCAACTGTTTACACCGTCAACATAATCCCACTGGATTCTGATGCTGTTCCTCTGCGTCAGAAACCAGTGGGACTATGTTGACGTGTCGACGGTTGAGGAGTTACGGTAGCCAAAAAAATGGTGTTCAAGTTTCACTCTGATCATCTTTTAAGCTGTTTTCAAAGCGCTCACAGGGGTCTTTTCATCATGATCATGACGTTTTTAGCTGAAAGCTTTTACTGTCGCTTTCTGGGACAGTTTCTGCAGAGTGGCAGGAGTTCAATAGAAATTCACCTCTGAGTTGTGGGCGGGACTGTTGGGGCAGAGCAACCCCACCAACCCCTTCCCCTCCCTGTTGCTGAGAGTTCTCTGTTTACATGCTCTACCACTAGCTGACAGCTCTTCAAAACCCCAACCTAACATTGGCGGTGCAACAAAAATGGCGGCAACATCGTAGCTATCCAACCGCTCAGACGATGAAAACACGGACGTTCATGGATCTATTTGTCTGACAGTGAATGCATCAGAATGACGTCAAGATGTGACACGCCCTGCGTATTTTCTACCTCACAAATACGATCTTTTTCCAACTGCGTTTTGTCGTCTGCTCCTGATTCAGAAGAAATAAAGGAAGAAAAAAAGAAAGGACTTTTTAGTTTAATTTTCCTTCAGAAATGCCACAAAGAATGTGTTAAAAATGCTAAAACACCATTTTCATTGGAGTGGGTCTTTACAGAGTAAAGCACAACCCACTCCTCATTGAGACTTCAGAGGACTTTAGGCTTCTGGACTAAAACTGTTGATTGTAACAGGAATCTAAGCAAACAGTCGATTGATGAAAGACTCAAAATCTGTGGGTTTCTGGGAGCTGCAGCTGATATTTGTTTCCTCTATTCTTCACTCAGCTGATGCTTGACAAGATTCAAATGTGAGCTGCAGCTCAGAAAGCTCCAGCATGAGTCTGACCGCCGCTAAAGTCACCTCCCGTCATGAAGGGGAGCTCTGCTGGGCTCCAGGAGACCGCAGAGACAGAGGTGGGTTGACGTCCAACCTCGCTCAGATGTTGGGGCACATTTGCCTGCCGTCATTTTTCTTCACGGATTCATGCAAAACTCCCCAAAGCACATCAGGGAACAGTGGGAGAAGAGTGGGAGAACAGTCCACACGTCTGCAGGTGGAGGAGACGCTCGTGAGGAGGTGGGTGTTCCATCCAAACTCAGCCACAACTTGAGGTTCTTGCAGGAGTTTGTGTCCTTGTTTTCTTTTTCTGCATGTTTGGTTCTGTTTGAAGGATTTATTGTCCCATCAACCAAAACATTTGATTATTGCAAATAAATGAATTTTCCATGGTGTATGAGAATAAATGAAGTTCCTTTGTTGGTTTTTCCTGAATCATTGTGATTTAGTACAGACACACTCAGTTGACTGGAATGGCTTCGTCTTATCAGGTCTGATTGTGCAGAAATGTATTTCAGTTCTGAAGCTGCTTTCTAATCAGCACAGACGAATTCTGAATCTGTAATCTCAAGGAAAAAAAAAGCAAATGTATTTTATGTACAGAATTACAAAAGGTTGTTTTAAATAAAAAAAGACCAGAACCAAAAAAGATAAAAATGACTTTTGCCATGTCATGTCAGTAAAATTCTTGTTAGCATTCCTTCAGGCGTCGCCACAGTGAATCAGCTTTTGGTGGTTTGGCGGAGAGTTTTATGCTGGATTCCCTTCCTGACGCCACCCTGTATGTAAACCGGGCTGGGGACCGGCACAGGGAGACCCAGACCGTTAGGTTGCATCGTTAGGCAGTACGGTAAAGGGTCTAGCCCAGGGACCCACAATGGATGAAGTTCAATGTTCCCCCTGGGAATTTACTGATAGTAAAAACCTTTAATCTAAAGTAATTAAAACCTGAGTCACATGAACTCGTTCTGTGGATTTTTGGGTTGTCCGGTCATAGTGGCGGCATCTTAAGGTGCGTTCACCCCAGGCTTGGTAACGCACGTTCAAGTGACCACTTCCAATGAAAACGATGTAAATGTGCAGTTCTGGCTTCTGGGTTTGTTCCTCTCACGTTTCTTCATAGCTACTCTTGTTTTATACAACCGTTCTCGGGCTTAGCATAAAAAATGTGCATCTATTGATCGTGCATTGAAAAGTAAACCAGTCAAACATTGACGAAGCAGGGATTCAGATTTTATGGTGACGTTTGGATGGCGTCCTTTTCAAAACGCAAAAGTGCCAACCATTTGAAAATTGATCATGGAGGAGAAATTAATAATTGTGATTTGTGCTCAATCGGTCTTTCATTTATCGCAATAGAGCCGTAAAAAAGCCTGAAGCAAGATTAACCACACTTGCACCACTTTGACATTTTGCATTGAGCGTCTTCCAACTGTAGGAGGACATGCGCTACTAAACCTTAGAAAAGGAAGAAGCCCCTCCCTGATTGTCCAATGTGAACACTGGGGCGTTAAGCGATTTCTTGAACGTGCGTCACATCTCTGAAGAGAAGCGCATGTGTGTCTTGTACTGTAGTTCCCTACGCCAAGAAAATGGATTGTACGTTTGTGGTGCTTGTGGTAAGTGCATCATTATCAGTGTATTCTTAAGGCTATGCCACACTCTAGTCGTTAATAAGGTGTGAGTGCTGGCTCCCTACTTACCCTTACGTGTTGTATAAGTTCCATGAGCAGTCAACCACCTTGATAATTCATGTGAGCCAACTGCATGTCTCGTTCAGGTTTGACTGGTTTTCAGCTGCAAATAACGCGTAACTAACCCGTAAGGACAGCTGGGACTTTAACACATGAAAATATCAGAAAATAACATTCTAAAAACAGAAATGAACTCATCTTTTTCCAGTAAATATTCACCAAGGTCCTTGGTTGGACCAAAAGATGGTGTAGGGTGGACACCTTCTTTTCCTTTTCTTTTTTCTACATAAAACGTTGATGACAATTTATGACAATTGTTTTTTAATTCCTAATTTAACTCTTACTCCCTTGTTTTTAGAGCAGTCAAAGCGTCAATTGATGCTTCCTGACCAGATCTTAATCATAATCCCATTTTGAAAAGCTGTTATTGATCGGTGGATGCTTAGAAAGGTCTTGTCTTCATGTCTGCAGGGGATCTCAGGGGAACATTTTCATCTGCAGTGAAACAATAGAGGAGGAACTACCAACTCTTTTCTTAAGGTAAACTTTCTCTGAACAGTTGTAGACTTTAAGGTGAACAGTGATCAAAGTGTCCCTGTTTCTTCTCAGGACTCACCATGTTTGGACTCGACTCCTTCAACAGCACGTTTAATTTTGACCTGGTCTCCTACATAAGGAACGAGTGCCTCAGCCTTTTTCTGGACCTGGTGCTGTTCAGAGCTTTCCTGGTCACCAACATGCTGCTCCTCCTTCCTCTGCTCATCTTTGTCCTGTTCATTGGCGCCCAGCAGTGGATGAGGAGCCGCCGCCGCACCTCCTCAGACGCAGCGAACGCCAGTCAATCAGACGTCTTCACCTACCACATGGTTGCCATGGAAATGTGTATAATCCTGATTGTTGTCAGATATTTATTCAGTTATTTTACAAACGATTGGACATCCGATTTCTTAAAGCTGATCTACGGCTCCTGGTGTGCAAAGGTCCAGTTTCTGCTGCTGACCTGTGTGGAGTTCTACCTGGCGGTGGTCCACCCGGTCATCTACCTGAGGCTGAAGAGCTCAGGGGGGGTCTGGATCAGGGGCATCAGCGCGGCTGTGGTTTGGCTGTTGTGTGTTTTGGGTGGAGTTGTGTCTTATCTGTGCACAGACTTGGTCACCGTGGTTCTGTGTCTCTGCCTCCTTGTGTTGGACTTGGCTGTGGTGTCCTTCTGCTGCATCTCCGTCCTCTGGACGCTGAAGCGTCCGGGTCCTGGAGAGAATGCAGAGGACAAGGTGGACCCTTCCAAGCAGAGAGCTTTCCAGACCATCCTGAAGATAATGCTGGTGATCTGGCTGTGTTTGCTTGGAATGCTGGTTTTCTACATTATAGAAACTGTACATTCTATGGTTGAAGCATTTTACTGTTTTTCGACTTCGGTAACGTTTTGGTTGACTCTTCCCAGCAATTTCGTGTTGCCTCTGTTGTTCTTGCAACGAGCAGGAAAGCTGTCGTGCCGTAAGGCGTGAAGGAGAGCCCTGCTGGACTTCCTTTTTGAACATTTCAGTCCACCTCTGTGTTGACTGTAGCACTGACTGTGTCGGTGCCTTAAAGGGAAGTTCCTCAAGGTCTCCCTGGTAGTTCTAACTGTATCAGAGAACTGGACTGAGTCAATGTGATGTCATCTATAGAAAGTGGTTCACCTCCAGCTCCAATCAAATGAAGTCAATTCTGTCAACATCAGCAGTGATTGGTCCGAGTCAGTCTGACTCATTGTTGCTATGGCAACAACTCCCTGCAATCAGGAGTGAGCTTGTTAAAAGGCCACACCCCTAACACTTGATAGCACGCTACACGAAATCTGTCAAACGTTTTGAATGTTGGATGAGGAGGCCAGTAGGATCCACCTACTTTAATTGAGGCATCTGATTGGTCAGTTTGTAACTTGAATAACTGAGTAACAGCTGTTCATTTCTTTATAGAAGTCTGCTGGATATTGAATTCTTGGATCCATCAAGTACTTCCTGTTTGGATGCCAGGGGGGAGGGGTCACTCAGTCCAGTTCTGGAAAACAGTTGAAAGACAGGAATTTGTATAATTATAATTCAAAAATAATGAAGTTGTTGATCTTTTAATGTTTCTTTCTTTCCTTCTTTCTATCTTTCTTTCTTTCTTTCTTTCTATACTAAACTGAGAGCAGAGCAGAAGCATAAAGTTCTTAAACCCTTTCATTTGATAGAATGAGAAGTTAAATGTGTGCTGTGGACAGGACCCAACTGTTCTACTGTGTTAGAGTTACTACAGTGTGTATTTTAGTTTGATATGTTTGGAGACTCGTAATATGAGTAAAGCCTCCGTCACATGCACCCGTACTGGGGTTGACTTGTACGGGTTCTGTGGGTTTTTGGGTTGTCCCGGTCCGTGGAGGGTTGTAGAGAGGACTTGCTGCCTCTTAACAGTGTGTCTTACTGTTCCCTTGAGGTGTACGACCACCTAAAGGGACATCATGAAAATAGTACATACCACTGTGGTGTGTGGGGTAAGTGCATGACTGAGAATGAGCAGGTACGGTCCAGAGATTGATATAAGATCTGGTGTGGCGGAGGTACGCCGTACCGGCTGGAAGATCAGCTGTTTAACACTCATACAAAAGCAGTTGCAGGCCTAACTTTGAACCAGGGAGCACAACTCATCAAATTAACGTCTCTGGTTCACACAAACTACACTCTGATTATCTCATTTCCTTGTTTCTATCAGTCCGTACATCACCCCCTTGTCCCAGCTACTAAAAAAATGACCTATGGTGATGGCGATGATCCAGCCGTGAAAATATCCAGAAAACAATGTTGCTGTGATTAAACAGAAAGTCTTTCAACGTTCATAAGCTCTGCAGATTCAGAGTAAACAGTTTTTCCTGTGAAATAAGTCAAACATGTTTATGCCATAAACGGTTTTCAATCCAGGTCATCAGAATTTTGTCAGTTTTTAACCCTTGTGCTTAAGGCAGGGTGTCAAATTACAGGCCTCAAGGGCCGGTGTCCTATAGGTTTTCCAATCAATCTTACGTTGAAGCTCCTTATTGGCTAAACACTCCTGATCCAGGTAATCAACAGCAGATGAGGCAGGGTGTCTGGAAAACCAGCAGGAGGCCGGCCCTCGAGGCCTGGATTTGGACACCCCTGGCTTAAGGGTTATGGGGTCCAGATGACCCCACCCTTCCATTGACGTGTTCTCCCTACCATGACAAAGGTGGATAAAGGTGGAAAGATTTCATGTAATCCATGGACACCAGTGAAGATCACAAATCATTGAAGAAAAAAGGTTCAGAGCACTGTCTAGTGGGTCCAGATGACCCAACTCCCAATGGTAAAGTGCCTAGGATAGCACAAGGGTTACTGCTGTTAATTCTTGTTTGCTTCTATCTGTAAACATTTTGGTAGAACTCCTAAACATGTCAATAGATGGATCATGTCTGAGCAGTTGGATTACGGAAAATGCTGAGGCTTATTGATAATAAAGGACATGATAGCGCTTGTTTTTTGTGTCGTAGAACACAAGCAGAAAAACGGGTTTGGTCTTTTCAGGTTTCTGTCTTAAATATTTAGGAACTTTTGGTTTAAACTGGTAAACACGGAGAAGGACCATCAGACCAAAGACACTCCAGCAAACTATTCCACGCCTCTGGAGAGGGAAGCAGTTCATCGTCTACCGTGCGGTTGGTGAGATGTGGGCGGGACTAAAGAGATCCTCAAAATAGACATTCCCCCTCCCAGCGGCGTCTTCAGTCGAGGTCAACATCTCACCAACCGCACGGTAGACAGCAAACTGTCCATCACCTCAGACACGGTCACGAAGGTAGTCAAGAGTTCCTTGGTGGAACCAGGGGTGGATGAGGGCCACCTGAGTGCCTCAAGTCTCTGGACGTCATGACGCTGTCTGTGATACGTTTTTATGACGGTGTGTGGCGGTTGGAGATGGTGCCTCGTCACTGGCAGACCAAACTCAACCAGCCTTTAATGTGCTTCAGCCGCCTGCAGCTGTGTCTGTCTTTCAACAAGCAGGACCAGAAGATCACACCCCTCAACCTCCCTGGGAAAGTCTACTCCAGGAACCCGGGGAACCAAATTGGACTTTGATCTTGTCCTCCAACAAAACAAACTTCAAACTTTGAAAAGATGGAAATCCATTTTACAGTTGTATGGCTTTTTAAGTTAGGGATGTAAAAAGAGCTTTAAAAGAATTTTTGAAAATGAAGACGACCATTTGCAAACATTTAAACCAATAACATTGATATCAAACATTTCACACCATATGTCAGGATACGGTGTGGACACAAATTGTATGACGCAGGATTTACCAATGAAAACTCGAATTTAATTGTTAAATAGTGCTTGAGCCAAAAGATCACGGAAAACTCTGTGATCAGCACAAAACAATCCGGCAATAAGTGCAGGGGAGACGCAGACTATAAACATGAGGATAGATTGAACAATTACATACAGGTGCGCACATCAGGGAGGCCTGGTGAACACACTGAGGGAAGGTCAAGACAACTGAAATGAGAGGACATGTGAGATACAGGAAGTAACAAAATAAAAGCAGAACAAAAACCACCCTGGCTCCAATATCTCACACCATATAATATTTCTTCTTCTTCTTTTATATGATATTATATGATATGATATTATATTATATTATATTATATTATATTATTTTGCTTTGAGAATGTTGAATGTTGATGGAAAAGTACAGAGAAGGTCAGAAGGAGCTGCATTGTGTGTTCGTAGATTTAGAGAAGGCGTATGACAGGGTGCCGAGGGAGGAGCTGTGGTACTGTATGAGGTCGTCTGGAGTGGCAGAGAAGTATGTCAGAGTAGTTCAGGACATGTATGAGAGAAGTATGACGGTGGTGAGATGTGCTGTGGGTCAGACAGAGGAGTTCAAGGTGGAGGTGGGACTACACCAAGGATCAGCTTTGAGTCCTTTTTTGTTTGCTATGCTGATGGACAGGCTGACAGACGAGGTAAGACAGGAATCTCCCTGGACAATGATGTTTGCGGATGACATTGTAATTTGCAGTGAGAGTAGAGATCAGGTGGAGGAACAGCTAGAGAGGTGGAGGTTTGCTCTGGAAAGAAGAGGCATGAAGGTCAGTCGTAGTAAGACAGAATACATGTGTCTGAACGAGAGGGATCAAGGTAGAAGCGTTAGGTTACAAGGGGCTGAGGTGAAGAAGGTGCAGGAGTTTAAGTACTTGGGGTCAACAGTTCAGTGTGATGGGGAGTGTGGAAAAGAGGTGAAGAGGCGAGTGCAGGCAGGTTGGAGCGGGTGGAGGAAAGTGTCAGGAGTGTTGTGTGACAGAAGAGTGTCAGCAAGACTCAAAGGAAAGGTGTACAAGACAGTGGTGAGACCAGCTCTGCTCTATGGGTTAGAGACGGTAGCAGTGAGACAGAGACAAGAGGCTGAGATGGAGGTAGCAGAGATGAAGATGTTGAGGTTCTCCTTAGGAGTGACCAGGTTAGACAGGATAAGGAACGAGTACATCAGAGGGACGGCTCATGTTGCCTGTGTTGGCGACAAAGTCAGAGAAGCCAGACTGAGATGGTTTGGACATGTTCAGAGGAGGGATAGTGGATATATTGGTAGAAGGATGTTGGAGATGGAGCTGCCTGGCAGGAGGGCAAGAGGACGGCCAAAGAGGAGATACATGGATGTCTTAACAGAGGACATGAAGTTGGCTAATGTTAGGGTAGAAGATGTCCATGATAGAGTGAGGTGGAAAAGGATGATTCGCTGTGGCGACCCCTGATGGGAAAAGCCGAAAGAGAAAGAAGAAGATATTATATTATATTATATTATATTATATTATATTATATTATATTATATTATATTATATTATATTATATTATATTGTATTGTATTGTATTGTAATATATTGTTTTGTATGATATTTGATTTGATTTGAAATGGTTTATTTCAAGCAAATTAAGTAGAAATAATACACAACAGCAATATAAACATCAGTTATACATTCATACAGTAACTAATCAAACTTAGGATAATTAGACATATTAATAAATATTGCTTGAAAGGGAGTGGAAGGAAGCGAACTTATATAATCCCACCCGATTATACTGTAACCATTTTATTACATGATTTATCAATATCCGGTTCCCAGTTTTTATCAGACAGAATTAAAAATCATAAGATATCGATAAAGCACATGACAAAGATGAATTACTTAAGTATTACGTCAAAAATAACTATTTTAGAAATCAACATGGCAAATACAGATCAGTCATCTGAAATATATGCAGATGTTACTTATAAAAGCCATTCATATGAATAAAACATAATACTATATCAGTAAAGTAGACACAACACTGTTTCAGGAATTTTCATAGCAAAAATGTCATCAAGTATCAAAAGTTAAAAACATGTGCAAAATTATGCTACATTAGGAAATATTTTTGAATCAATTTATCAAGTTTTGGAGAAAGTGTAGTAATATCATTAAAAGTCAATCAATTTAACCATTTCCAATAAGTGATTAATCATTTGTTTTACTTTTTTTTAAATATTTTTTTGTATTTTTTATTTATTTTTATAATAAGGTAATGTCTTAGGGGGAAAGTAAAAAGGGTCCATAACTGTCGATTGTCCAAGGTTGGTATTTCTTCTTTTACTGATAACAGCTGATCTCCTGGGTTCAAAACAGAGTTTATAGTTCTCTTCGATGTTATGTCTGCAGACATTAGATTCAGGTCCATATCTTTCTTCAGCTGATATCAGCGACGGTGAAAGTTGATGTCAAGTTGTCTGCAGGTCAGAACTCTGCTGTTATTATATGATATGATATAATACGATATCATATTATATTATATAAATTAACATTTTGGCATAAGCGATCATTTCCCTAAGCTAACATCATGTGCTAACATTAGCATGTAACCATTGCATCTTTTAATAATAGTTTGATGTTCTCATTTTCAGATTTAGAGACCAAACTGACATGAGAAAACATGTTTTTCCACCAGTAAAAGCATCAAATTTTTACAGTTTTGTTTTATTTTATAGAATAACCTTGCTGTTTTTATCAGGCATGCCCCCCTGCCCCCCCCCCCCCCCCTCTGGTCACCAGCGCAAACCATCTATTAACTTACTACATCTCCCAGCTGCCTCAGCGTGCGTTCCCTGGGTTCCGCTCACCTGAATCCCATTGACCATGATGTACCTGAGTCGTAAGCCAATCCTCACTTGAGCCACACCTGAACTGTGACACCTGACGTTTGATCTCTGAATCTCCCATGTTTGTGATTGACCCTGCCTTAGCATCGCAGACTAATAGTAGTGATTGACTCCCATCAATCCTTCAGTTCAATAAACCTGCTGCACTGGGATCCAGCCGTCTGCCTATTGGTAAGCGTTGGCTACCAAGCCCCTAAAGGGACACAGATGTTTGAAAAGTAGTACTGGTTTCTCGAGCGCACTAAGGCACACGGGTTCACACTTGAAACTAACTGAAGCATGCCAGAAAGTAGAAGTTAAAAAAGGGACATACTGGACGCTGGCTTCTGGTGCACACAGGTAACCAGTACTATTTTTTACTTCTATGTTCCTTTAGGTCAAGAGTGGACAAACTACGGGCCGGGGGCCATATGCCGGGGTCCTGTTAAATGACCCATCTGGCCCACCAAACGGAAAAAAATAATATTGATCATTTTTATAAAGGTTTTGTTTTCCATGTAATCTTGGAGTCCATCATAAAAGTGACCTTTGCTTAGCTGTAGAAAGTAATTCAGCTCGGGAACCAGTTGGTGGATTAACTCCCCCAATCCAACCCGTTGATGCTGAGAGTCAAGCAGGGAAGCATTGGGTCCCATTTTTAGAGTCTTTGGACCTTCCAGTCACAGGGTGGACACTCTACCAAAAGGCCACTGAGCTGGTTTGGATTTTCACGAGGGACATCAATCCATCGCTGCAATTGGCTCTAAAATGGTAAATGATGATAGCAATGAACAGAGAGATGAATTCTTCTGTTTACAGCTTGGTGTTCCTATGTGGGCGGCAGCTGACACTTAGTTCATCAGTCCACCGAGGCGACTGTGCGACGAGATTCAAATGATCCAAGAATCACAGCTGCAGATGATTCAAATCAGCCATCAGTCATGACCTGGTGTCTCGTCTCCGTCTCAGAGCTTCCTCACATTCTCTGCTTCATCTGTTCCTTAAAACCACAAGAGTCGCTCCACACTCAACAAGGAACCAGTGAAACGTAAAACCTAAACGTTTCTGTCAATGTTGAAAGCTCACGTTGGCGACTTGAATTGATTGCGTTGACCCCTGCAGCTGGAGGCAATCATGCAAAAACGCCATAAGCATCTGTCCTTCTACAAAAACGTCCATCATCCGTGACCGTCCCCACGGCCACCTTTGCTATAAAAGATGTCCGAGGTCAGCTCGTTCTGAGAGGAAGGAGACGGACGGGGAAGAATCGGTAGGTGTTCGATTCAGCGCTCACTTTGTTCTGATGGGTTCACCGTCGCCGTGTGGTGGAAGACATCGTCTTTAGATATGGACTCAATGCCTGCAGAGCACTTCCTGTTTGTCCTTCATGTATTTCATGCCAGACTTTCAAAATTCTCAGAGAGGCTTTTCCCTTGAACGAGAGCAGCTTTGTGGGTTTTTTTCCAGCGGCCTGAACGTCCGAGGGCCTTCTGGACCATAAATACACCAACGCTTCCTGAGAGAACCACAAGTTTGGTCTAAAAACCCAGACGTTTCTCTAGTGGGAGAGGTTTTTCTCATTTTCTTAAGCTGCTCTATCCAGAGTCTGTTCCGGCTACTGCTGGGCGAAAGTGGGGTTACCCTGGATGGGTCTGTGGCAGGGCGCGATGTTTTTATTTGAAGAAACTACATCAGAGATCAGTGGTAAACAGTTTATGGCTCCGGCGCCGCTGGCTGTCGCTCCCCTTTTCCTCACAGACAGAACTGATTGGAAAGCAGTTAGACAGGATTTTAAGGGCTGGGGTTAAAACGGATTAATTAGATTAAAAGGATTTTCACTTATAGAAGTCTTCTTTTGATATATTGTGGTTCACCTTTACGGTCTCACTGTTTGTGGTTTTTTATTGTTAATTTTACATCTTTTTTTTTCACTGTGTCCTGATTGGCTGTAGCACTTGCCAATCAATCTCCTCTAAGTCCTTTTCTGTATAAAATGCTTTACGTTTGTCAAATCGACAAATATCTTCCTTCGTGATCACAGCTTTGTTTTTATTCTCTAAACTTGGACTGATTTTTCTATAAAGGTTTGAAAGTTGAAAGTTTAAACAAAAGAGAAACGTGTGAAAATGTTCATGTCTGTGTGTAATGAAAAGCTTTACTGCCTTAAAACATCCAGGATTCTACTTTGTGGATTCATTTATGGCAAAATATTTGTAGAACTGAACACTGTATCACAATTTATCAAACCAGGAAATTAAATTTTCCATTTAAAATGCTTCAACTGCGTTTTTTAAGGCAGGAAACGACTTTTCTGATAGTTTTTGATAAATTAATTCATTTTTTAAGGTCCCTTTAGTCAGTTTTGTGAAATTGTTGCTTTCTAAACTAAACAAAAATGGCTAAAGGACAAGAAATAAACTAATGAATTATTCAGTTTGTTGTAAAACGGAATAAATGTTGTAAATCAAAACTAAAGGGTTGTGAAGCCCTAAAAAAATTATGATGACCTCATCAAGTCCACTGGGTGGCGCTGTCATACCATTATGAGTTGACCTGGTCCTCCCTGCAGCATGTGGCATGTCTGTGCAAACTGCTGTTCTGGAACTGGAACTGCTGGCAATTCACAGAAGCCCAGAATAATACAATTAAACAGGAAAATTTATTTTTTTTAAATGTAAAAAGATTTTTTTAAATTGTTGATTTTCCAGGGTTTAACAAAGAGCTTTTGGTCATTTTTATAGTCATTAATTTCTCCCTTGAACGTCATTGTTTCTCCAGAGGGTCAAAAATTCAACCACGTCCCAAGACAAGCAGGCCACCTGCTTTTATTCATCTGCTCCCGATCCAAAACAATTTAAATTAAGAAACATTTAGAAATGCAGCTTTAAGCTTTCTTTATGTATGTTCTCCATCCTCAGAAGAAAGCAAGAACATGTTAAAAACACCACTGTCATCAGTGGGTCTTTGAAACCACGAAAACTGTTTTAATTGTCTTCTTTTTTTTAATCAGATTTTCTTGTAGTTTTATGGTGGTTGTTGCTAAAGACGCAGACGAAGACGTCAATCTGATGCTTCATCGTTTCCCTTCTCAGTGCAAAGGCTCCATTGATCTTCCATCTGGTAGAACACTCCATCATCTGCGAACCTCTGAAGTAACATCTGGTCCTCACAGCAGCAGGAAATCCTTGGAAGATCAACAGTGAGCTCTTTTCTGTAGCATCTCAGTTTAAGCTGTAATCACTAAACACTTCCATGCATCTATCCTGTTCCTTTCAGATGTTATTTGACCCAGACCCACTGAGCAACTCCTCAACAGACACGTCAATCATTGGGAATCTCCTCTTCTCCTATTACGTGCAATGCAGCATTTTATATGCTCGTGGCCACCTCTTTAAAGCTTTTGTCTTCACCAACATTCTGCTCGTCCTTCTTCTGTCCACCCTGGTCTTCCTCGTGGCTGCCCAGCGATGGATGAAGCAGCGCCGTACCTCCTCTGAAGCAGCAAACAGCCGTCAGTCAGACGCCTTCACCTTCAACATGGTAGCCATGGAGATGGCCGGAGTCCTGGTCAACTCGTGCTTCTTGGCCTTTTATTTTAGCGACCTTGATGATGATAAATTTTTCTCAAAGCTGTTTTACATAATTTCTTGTGCAAAGGTCCAGTTTCTGCTGCTGACCTGTGTGGAGTTCTACCTGGCGGTGGTCCACCCGGTCATCTACCTGAGGCTGAAGAGCTCAGGGGGGGTCTGGATCAGGGGCATCAGCGCGGCTGTGGTTTGGCTGTTGTGTGTTTTGGGTGGAGTCGTGTCTTATCGGTGCAAATTCATTGTCACAATGGTTCTGTGTCTCTGCCTCCTTGTGTTGGACTTGGCTGTGGTGTCCTTCTGCTGCATCTCCGTCCTCTGGACGCTGAAGCGTCCGGGTCCTGGAGAGAATGCAGAGGACAAGGTGGACCCTTCCAAGCAGAGAGCTTTCCAGACTATCCTGAAGATAATGCTGGTGATCTGGCTGTGTTTGCTTGGCATGCTGGTGTTTTTTGGCATGGAGGTGTTGGTAACGCTGATTGACCTCAGAATGTGTTTTTCCACAGCCTTTACATACTGGTTGACGCTGCCCAGCACGTTGCTGTTGCCTCTGCTGTTTTTCCAACGTGCAGGAAAACTGTCATGTTGCAAGAAGTGAAGGAGAAATTTCCATGAATCCATGTGTCGTTCTTACCGCTATTCCAGTCACGGTGACAGTCTACTGCTGCTTTTACGAGGTTTTTCCAAAGACACTCTCCTGGGCTGATTTGCAGCCCATCAGTTAGTCTTGATTCGTTATAGTACGGTTTTCTAACATCTAGTTTTTAAATTTTAAACATCAAAAATGAGAAAAATCTATTCAAGATGGCAAAAGTCTCTTAAAGGTCGTGTCACAAAGGCAATTAGGTAATATACATGATATAAAAGTTATACATTGGTGGTTCATGCTGGAAAAGTCTGTTAGACATGCCAACGGGAAAAAGTGGAAAAGTCACATGTTTACTTATGCAAATTGCAAATCCTGCACAATTGTGTAATATTTATGTAATAATTGTGCATAAACTACATAAAATACATGTAAACTGTGTAATTCTCAGCTAACCAAAAAATTGCTACAGTTCAAAAGTGAATTGACATAGAGACCCGTCAGCCAAAACCCCCGACAGACATCTGTGCACATCGACAAATAATAACAAAAATAATAATAATAATAATGATAATAATAACAATAATAATGATAATGATAATAATAACAATAATAATAATAACAATTATAATAATGATAATAATAATATACTTTATCTATCCCACAATGGGGAAATTCTTCTCTGCCTTTTGACCCATGACGAACGTAAGAAACACTTATGAATTACGTATATCACGCATGGAAAAAAGAAATTTTAGACGTGGAAAATGCGCAGTGGCTGTATGATTGAACCAACCACCAGGGGCCTGTTTCAGAAAGGAGGTTCAACCAACTCTGAGGTTGAACTTGAACTCCGAGTTGGTCAATCGGGAGATTAACAACTCTGAGTTTTCTGTTTCAGAGAAGCTGATCCGAGTTAGATCAATCAACTCTGAGTGGACTGATTCGGAGGTGAGCGTGAGCATCGCGACTATAAGAAGCCATTATCAATGGAGCGCAGATATCACGAGTCACCATGGCAACAGTAGAAAAAAAGAGGTCTGCGTATTTTTTGCCAGCTGAACTTGACGTGCTGCTGCAGAGTTACAGTGAATATGAGCACATATTCTGGAAGAAAAGCAACACCGCTGCATCTGCAAAACAGAGACAGTTAGCGTGGAAAACATAGCTGCTCCAGTTAATGCCTAAGTTTGCATTTAAATCATTGTTATAAAATATTGACTGTAATAACTTTTTAAATAGCGTAAGGTGTGAAATAAAAAATGGTGATATTTAGGTGTACTTTTGAAGTGTTATTCCTGGTGTAAATGCATGAAATGCTGCATAGTGTACAGAACCAATCTGGGGGGGGGGGGGGGGGGATGCATTTAACGTTGATAATGTTTAGAGGACTTTTTTGTTAACCTTCCCCTCTTGCAAACGTTGGTCATTTTAATATTAATACATGCAATTGGGTTTTTAAAAGTGAACTTTTGTCTACTGTTGAACCTTTCGCTGCGCGAAGACTTCTCCTTTCTTTTCTCTCGTCTTTCCGACCGTGGTCAGAAGCGCAGGGGAGATTTCCTTCAGGGCCGAAGGGAATTCTCCTTCGGGGTTCACTTCCCGTTGGAAACCCTCAACCTCCAGAGCGGATTAAGAATGACTCCAAAACAGTTATTCTGGGAATGACACCTTCTCTTTATTGAACTAAGTAGTCCGTCCTCCGAACACACAATATATTCCACGCACACACCTCTGCTCCGTACTCACCCCCCCCCCCCCCATCTGCACCTGCACTCGCCCCTCCCCTTCTCTCTCGTGGATCGCACCCCGCTCAGCACACACACACGCTGCAACACTACCCTTGTATTGATCAAGTGGTATAGGTTTATATGGGATTAAGAAAGTAAGCAGTGCTAGCAAATTGTGTTTCCAAAAAGTAATTGTTACATTAATCTAATTCAATGTCCCTGATTTCATTTTCATGTAGATGCAATCCTGCAGGAATTAAAAGAACATGGCAGCAGCTAAAAGTGAAAAAAAAAAATCGAGTCTTCTCAAAATCCTCGTAAATGTAATTCTCTACAAATTAATGCAGCCTCCTCGTCTATTGGGTCCTCCAAAAAAGGACAAGCCATTCTTGTCACTTAGACCGTCTCTGTGTGACGGAAATGTGGGCAATGAAGGTTAAAGCGAAAAATACCGCTTCGTCTTTAAATAGGGGAGGGGACCGGCAGAAACTTCGAGTTTGGAGAATAAAACCTGCTCCCGACCAGGTTAGGTTCACAGCATAAGTAACCATGGACACTGACTCCGAGTATAAGTTACCTCTCTTTCAGAAACGGGTTTGACTTACTCTGCTTTCTCTGGTTTAACAAACCTCCCATTCTGAAACGGAAAACCCAGGGTTTCCCTGATTTCAGGGTTAATGCACTCAGAGTTTACACTTAACCTCCTTTCTGAAACAGGCCCCAGGAGATGAGACATAAAAGTGAGAGAAAGGCGTTCCATGAAGAATTCCTTTCATTTACAAAGTTCACAACCAATGTTGTCTTGGGGCTCTACACAAAAATAAAAACAATCAAATAGACCTGAAATTATTATTGTTGTAATACAGAAGTCCCTACAATTAAGTTCAAAACAATTCAGAACATTCTCCTATGGCCTTCTTGTCTTAACTCTTTTCTAATAATGGCCTCTATAAGTGACTGACAGATGACATCAAAGGGTTTCAGATGCAGCCACCACACTCTAAACACCTTCA
>NC_136254.1:33450000-33590000 GCF_053564925.1 Oryzias latipes | reverse complement strand
AATGAGGATTAGCAATCTCATTGATTCCAGTTTGGTGGAGCAGATTCAAGAATTGAACAGGCTGCATTTGGGCTGGAGTTCACCCCCCCCCCCTACTATAAACAGGTAAATGAGAACTCTTCAAACCAGGAGAAATCTGTCATTTTTCTGTAACTTTAGTTCTAAACTGAGTTTCTAGAAAATGACACGTCTCTCTAAATTGAAATGATTCTGTATTTTTAATGTATTTAATATTTTACGAGACAAACATTGATGATGCACTTTATACATTCATGTGAATCTACTGATTTACAAACTGTAATGACCAAAGTAATGGAGTAGACGGTCCTTGTAGTTACTTCCTGTGATTGTTAGTCAGAACAGAAAGAGTCTTTAACAGCAAAGAAGAAGGTTTTCTGCTCAGATGCTGGTTGGATGGTTGATCACAGGACAGAAACTCAGCAGATCACCTTCACAACATCCTGTTGTTGTTTTTTTGAAGTTTCTTGTTATTTTTATGTCCAAAAGTGTGAATTTAAAATGTTCCAACTCCTAAAATCAGCTGATCCAGTTCACTCCAACCATCAGGAATCAATGGTTTGATCATCTAAACAGAAAAGTTTGACTTTATGATTTATGTCAGGGTCAAATATCCAGTTTTTCATCCATAACTGGTAACAAAGATGCTGGAAGCTCATTTCGCTCGCATTTATTTACCATTAAAAATGATAAACATGTCTTTACACTATATTGAATTATTATTATTGTTGTTTTTTCTATTATTTAATGAACTTATCTCAGCAATAATAAACTAAATATTAGTGAAAAATTAGTGAATGAATATATTTTTAGTTCCTTTTTCTTCTAGTTTCTCTGTTGAAATCTTTATTTATTTGTTTGTTTATTTCCAAGTCTTCAACTAAAAACTAAACATCATAAATAGAATAACAATAAATGACAGTAAATGACTCAGTGAGGCTTCAATGGGATTGTTGCTGTCATGGTTCAAAACTGAAAACATAAAAAAATCATCCAAAAATGTTTTTTTCTTCTTAAAACTACAAATCCCAGTTTTTTTCTGGTTGAAGCTGCAGCCACTGAAGGTTAAAAACTCCTGTTTGGTGAGATCAATAAAGTTTGATTGTGGTTGATGATCTTTGTGTTTTTGTCTTCTGTTTATGGCAGAAGAATTTCAATGGAGTTGAAGTTCCAGAGAACCTTTGAGCAAACCTGTTTGGATGGTTCCCCTCCCGGACAGCAGGGGGCAGACGTGAGCAGGACGCTCAAACCCAGATTTCTCTTTTTCATATTTATGTACAAACATTTGAAATATGCAGACAACAAGATCTATAATGAAAAATAAGTAAATAAATCATAAAAATGAACAATTTTCCTCCTTGAACACGAACAAAAACAGAAATATGATAAACCATGAAAGGACGTTTGCTTTGATGTGTAGAAAAGAGAAACTAAAGAATTGAAGCTGTAAGAAACTGATCATTCCTGCAGAAAGATGAGATCCTGAGAGAATTCAGGACTCACTTTTTGTTGTCTCCTCTGAAAGACACAGTTCAGATCACCGTCACGGTGATCAAAGTCACAGTTTTAGAGTCACGCTTCAGATCAGTTTTAGGTCAGGAAGAAGGAACAAACAGGACAAAACTACCAGATTAAAGATGACAGAGGATTTATTTCATGTTTCAAACACATAGTTCATACAAAAACACATCAAGTATTTACAAACACACACAGACCAGAAATCACTGCAATCATTTTCTCACTGAGGACGATTTCTAAAAACACTAAAGACATTTCTGAACTCAAGATATTCTTAGAAAAATATCAAGACGTCCGGATAAACAAAAGTGCATTTTGGTGCATTTTATTCTGAAAAACACAAACAGATGATTACTAGATGACTAACACCACTGGGTGGGGGGGGGGTTTCTCCGGTCCACATGTGCAGAACCGTGGCTACTGATGGATCCCGGTTCATCGTCAACCGTTGCCCCCTTACTGCTAACAGTGGGGGCAGATGCTGATGTGACTTATTGTTTTCCTGAACGGACCGAGGTCGGTCACTTTAGGTTCTCCAGGTAGAACTTTAGAATAGAATAGAATAGAATAGAATAGAATAGAATAGAATAGAATAGAATAGAATAGAATAGAATAGAATAGAATAGAATAGAATAGGTCTTTAATAATCCCTGAGGAAATTTAATAATGGCCATCTGCTCACACTCATAAAACACATGCACATATTAAAAACAATAAAAATGGTAAAAATAGCAAAAGACTAAAAAGATTAACAGATAAAAAGATTAATAATTTAAAAAACAGTGGGTAAGAAAATGAAATTAAATAAATAAATAAAAACAAGAATTACAAGAAATTGCTTCTAAGATGTCCTGCCAGAGGATTGTATTGCCTGATGACACGAGGAACAAACGATTTCTTCAGTCTTTCTGTGGAGCAGCGCTGGGACAGCAGTCTGCTGCTGAATGTGCTCCCCCTGTTGGTGAAGGCCTCATGTAGGGATGTGAGGGATTCCTCATGATGGCCCTGAAGCTGCTCAGACTTTTCTGTTCTGCCACCTCCTCCACCAGATCCAGCTTCAGTCCCACCACAGAGCTTTCCCTCTTGATGGTCTTGTTGAGCTGGAGATGTTCTTCTTGCTGCTATTGCACCCGCACACAGCAGCATAGAGGAGACACTTTCCACCACTGACTGATAAAACATGTGGAGCAGTTTAGTGCAGATGTTAAAGAAGCGCAGCCTCCAGAGAAAGTACAGCCTGGATTGGGTCTTCTTGTAAAGCTGGTCCGTGTTTGTACAGTCCAGCTTGTGGTCCAACACAACCCCCAGGTACTTGTAGGTCTGTACCATCTCCACACTTTCTCCCTCTATCTGCACGGGCTGAGGAGTTCGGGCTTTCCTTCTGAAATCCAGAACCATCTCCTTGGTCTTCTGGATGTTCAGCTGCAGCTTATTCTCCCCACACCAGGCCACAAAGTCCTCCACCAGCCGCCTGTACTCCCCCTCCTCTTCTCCTTTGATGTAAGCCACTTTAGCTGTATCGTCTTAGAACTTCTGCATGTGGCAGGTTGAGGTGTTATAGCGGAAGTCGGACGTATACAGCGAGAAAAGAAGAGGAGACAGCACAGTCCCCTGTGGTGCCCCTACACTGCAGCTGAGGGTACTGGAGACAGACCCCCCCATGCGGACATACTGCTCCCTGTTGGTCAAAAAGTCCATGATCCAGGACACCAAGAATGGTTGCACAGTCATCCTGATGAGCTTCTGCTGCAGCAGGTGAGGATGGATGGTGTTAAAGGCACAGGAGAAGTCAAAGAAAAGCATTCTCACAGCGTCACCTCCTTCATCCAGGTGAGAATAGGTGCAGTGTAGCAAGTAGAGGATTGTGTCCTCCACCCCTACTCTCTCCCTGTATGCAAACTGCAGTGGATCCTGATCTTTATTCTGAAAAGTCTCTTCAATCCTTGAAGACGAGCAAAGCAGCTTTGGAGAGATGGGATGTCTTCAGACCAGAGGAGGTTTCTGACCCTACATGAAGAAAAAACAAAGGATGGAAGAAACTGAACAGAACCAGAACCACAATCATGCAGAAATCCACAGAAAAGAAGCAGAAACACAACAGAACTCTGCTGCAGACATCATGAACCGAGACTGAGACAGGAGAGTAGAAGTCTGTTCTGCTGCTGTCACTCCTTTAGGTGACACTCCCCACAGATTTGCTGTAACCTGATCTCACATTGTAGTGTCATGATCGTCCACTAGGGGTCCCACGGAGCAGGAACTTTCCCCCCCATAACATCCACAGGACTGGAACTGGATGACTTTGAGTCAATGACCAAAATCAGACATGAACAGCAGCTTTTCTGATGTGAATAAGGCAGTTATTGGTGCACCATAGGTGTGACCATGTTAATCACTTTAATGAAACTTGATTTTCACTTTGCCATCATAGGAAGAGTTCAACACCTATGGGTTTTTTCCTAAATAAGAGACGACTTTTTAAATCTGGACTTTTATTGTGAAAGAGGACCAGAACAGGGTCAGATTGTTGAAAAATCAGAATTTTGACTCCATTTAATCCAACGTTTTAGTGACATCATCTCCCCTCCATCCCACCTTCTCCTCTGCATCCTCCACCCTCATGTCCTCCTTCTCTCCATCATCCACCTCCTCTTTGGTCTCCCTCCTCTTTCCTGGTGTCTCCTTTTGGAACACCAGAAGACCCAATCAAAGCTCCAACATCTTCCTGACAGTATTTCTGACAGAAGATCAAAGCAGGAAGAGGGAAGTGGTTTCCATGGAAACGTCTGTCAGCTGCTCCTCCATCCAGAGGAAAAGAAAACCAAACAGAGCAGCATCTTCTCAGGAAAAAAGATCCAGACCATAAACGCAGGAGGGTTCATCTTTTTATTGATTTCACAGTTTTACCTTCACTGTTGTTTTTCTGCTGTGACATTTCTCTCTTAAATCCAGTGGTGGATCGTACATTACACACCTGGGCCTTCAGTAGAGCTACGTCTGAATCATTTAACCCTTCATGAAACATTTTTATTTCTCTAAATAAACTGGATTAACAAAACTAAAGAAATCTCACCATGCAACTACAACCAGCACAAACACATTGAAAACAATCACATACATTATGAATATTATTTATTATGGTATTCATCATAATAAATGCCTTCACTTGGGTTTTCACCTTAAACCTAACTAAATCCTCCATGGAGTACATCACAGTCAGTCTGTTTAACCGATCCAGAAGTTCTGTGTGGATCTGTGTCAAACTGGACGAGGCTGCATGTGACTTCCTGAAACTACTGTCCAATCAGAAGGTCTGAAAAGTGGGACATTGCCTTGGCCTGCTAGAAGGCCCTGCTAACACCATCTTAAAATCTGGTTGAAAGAAATGAATGACCGACATTGATTTAGCATCACAGGACCTTCAGAACAGAGATTGAAGGCTCTTACCCTGCCTGGCAAAAAAGTACAGCTGAAATGCGATTGGTTAAATAGTCCAATGTGAAAATACGTCTGTCTGGAAGCAGCATAACCGTCATAAACACAATAAAAGGGAATGGACGGACCATTTGGGATGATTGAATGAGTATGCATGGACAAAATATTATTACTACATGTGTTAGGATTACGTAATTTTCGTTTGCTTACACGCTAATCACAGTAATATTATGGTCTCAATTCTATCTTTGATTAAGAAAACAATGACGTGGGAAGCCAGAACTCCTCTGTGACAGACAAGCTCCTCCTTCTGCAAAGTCTAGCAAAAATTCTCATCTCCTGTGTGGTTCTTCTCTTTGTTAGAGAAAAGTCAGAACACTGACAACATGATTCAGTTATTTTTTAGGCCTTCAGAGAAGGTTTTGAAGGCCCTGACGGCCCACAACTCATTGATTAAATACATAAATGTAAAAGTTTTGAACTGTGCGGTTTAAGAGTCTGAATATCAGAGCAGCTTCAGGAAAAATACATAATAAAAAAAAAAATCACAGCTAAGTGAGCAAAATCATTCCTATTATAATAAATATCAGGGACGGGTTATTCTTTCAGACAACACAATATCTCCCCTTTATGACACGACCTCTTGAGGTCACTTTCAGTTTGAAAAAACCCTGAGACTCTCAGGTTTCAACTGTCTGTCTGTGTTCATTTCACTTTGTTCTGGTAGAACTTCCAACATTTTAGCTCACAGACACCTTTGATGTTGTCTAGAAGAACACCAAGAACCACAGGAACCTGAACAGACCTGCTGTGGGTCGGTTCCTGAAGGAGAACATGAACCAAACTCTCAACACTTCAGATCAACCTGGATCAACACTTCAAACCACTGAGATCCACAAACATCGTCCAAAACCTCAGACCTTCAGACTTTACGGTGATCCAGCACACCTTCAGACTTCAGGAGTTGAGAACCGCAGAAACAGCTCCAGAAGGTTCTCCAGATGAATGAAGGAGTTCCAACCATCAGACAGAAACGGGTCAGAACCAGAGCATCCTCACGTCTTCATGGACCAGTTTCCATCCACGGTAACACAGCGGTGACGGGCGTGTAGCGTCTCCATGTGGCTGCAGCTTCAGAAAGTCTCTTCAATCCTTGAAGACGAGCAAAGCAGCTTTGGAGAGATGGGATGTCTTCAGACCAGAGGAGGTTTCTGACCCTACATGAAGAAAACAAAGGATGTTAGAAACTGAAGATTCCTGCAGAAAGATGAGAGATCAGAGAATTCAGGACTCACTTCTGGTTGTTTCCTCTGACAGACACAAACACAAACAGCAGAGAGGATCACTGAGGGAAAAAGTCCAAGAAGGATCCAGAGAGCCGGTCTGGAGCGACTGATCCAGATCCGGTCTCCTCCTGGATCTGGAGTGGAGATGATGTCAACCTGGGATGTTTCCATGGTTGGAGCTCTGACTCCGTTTGGCTCTGAAACAAAGAGATGACATCATTTCCTGCCTGCTGTTCAGGACAAATGTTCTTCATGTGAGGGAGAACCTGCAGAGCAAACTCACCAACAACCAGCTGAACCGTCTCCCTGAAGTTCTTCCCAGGAATGAAGCAGCTGTACTTCCCCTCATCCTGGAGCGACACGTTCCTGATCTTTAACGTCACGTCTCCTCGTTTGAGTCCGTCTTGGTCCAGAGACACTCTCTGGATAAACGACTCTATCATGACTTTGGTCATGATCTGTCCATTCCAGTACAGACACACAAAAAGGATGCGGCCCTGTGGATCAGGCTTCATGTCCACTTTGGTCCACTCCACTGAGAAACCACGCAGATCCTCCTGAGAGTCCAGGCGGCACGGCAGGATGACATCATCACCAGGAGCAGCAATGATTGGTTCACCTGGAAACAAAGAAAACAGGAAGAAACTTTTCTAAATCTGAGTCTTTACCTCCAAGTGAAAATGTCTTCTCAATGTTTGATTTCTGCTTCTAAAAGATCCAAAGTATTTCTGTCCACATAGATATCAGACCAAAGGACATGGGACTTTGATTGGACCAAAGACAAATCCTTTCAAAATAAAAGTCCAATCCAAACTAGAATCCAATCCAGAAATGAGTAAAGAGGATTAAAGCAATAGTCTTTTCTAATTCTATCTAAAGACACATTTCAATCAATGATTCCTGATGATTATTCATTTAGTCAAATGTTTTCAGTCTTTCACCTCATTTCTACCAAAACAGTTTCTACTTTAAAGTCTTTGATCACTGACTGAATACTCAGTTTCTGAGGAACATTTGAGGAAAACAAACTAAAACATGGTTTGGAAAGATTCACAGCAGAAGTTTTGGTACAAATTTAACAGACTTTTACTTTGGTTTAAACAAAAAAAGGATAAAAAGTTCCACATAGAAAGAAACTGTGTGTCAAATCTTCCACATTTTGATCATTTTCTGTTTGTCTGAATACATTGAAACAACTTTCAACAATTCTGCAGAGAAGAAGCAGAAACAGACCAGAATTCATCCATCAGGACTGAACTAAGACTGAAACACAGACTTGTTCAGAGTTTGTGAAGAACAGAGACGTTAGACTTGAAAAACGGATGAGAAACTATGATGAACTGTCAGTAGATACTAGATCAGTCCTCTTATGGGTGGGAGTGGTCTAATGTTTGCTACTTGCTATTCCTCCCACGACTTTCCAGCATCTTCAGGTCGACGAAGACGTCTGTGTTCGTTTCAACAATCAGGCGTCAACAGCTGATTGTATCAACGATTTGATTTTTTTTTATTTGATTTGAAATGGTTTATTTCAAGCAATAAAGTAGAAATAATGCACAAAAGCAATATAATCATCAGTTATACATTCATACAGTAACTAATACTAATAACTAATACTAATCACTAATACAGTAATTTGAAGATAGTTGTATTCGCAGAGAGGCACGCCACGCGTCCTGCTGTGAAACCCGGAACCAGAACGATGCACCAGCAGAAGATTTCAGAACAGAGAACAGTAAAAACTAACTTTGAACTAATAGGACAACTGCAGCAGACTGTTGCAACGGTAAAAAAATATTAAAACAAAATGAATTAGCAGAGCTATAGTATCGAGATCATTTCTCTTCCAGAGGATCAATAACATTCTAAAAAGTTCAGTTCTATGGTAGTTAAATAAAGAGACTCAACGCGCATGCTCACTCAGTTGATCTTAACCAACAAATTCAATTCTTTAAAAGAACTTTATTGATCACAACGCTCCAATACAAAACAGTGTAATTTCATAACAGTAAAAGAACAAGCCAGGGGAGGCAAATTATTATTACTTTTTATTTTTTACTATTATTTTTGACTTTTAACAAGAAAACAAAAAGTCTGACATTCAAAGAAAGTGTGTGTCAAATTTTCCTCATTTTCTGTCCGTCTGAATACATTGAAACAAAGTTTCAACAATTCTCCTGAGAAGAAGCAGAAACAGACCAGAACTCTGCAGCAAACATGACTGAACCAAGACTGAAACTGAAAGAAGGAGCTGCTGCTTTTAAAACCAGTCAGTGACGTCATTTGGTAGGCCGGCATCACACCCGCGGAACCAGCAAATACACCTCTGAACAAGGCCAACATGCTCAAGGCAAAAAAGTGCTTCAAAGGTTAGGTAATTTTAGAAAATAAAGTCACGTGTACAATGAAACTGAGTTGAACTAAAGAACAGAACATTCATGAACTTACCTTCAACATGCGAACAGAACCAGAACCACAAACACGCAGAGATCCACACAGGAGAAACCGAACAGGACTCTGCTGCAGACATCGTGATCAAACCATGACTGAGGGAGGAAGACGGAGCTGCTGCTTTAAATAGTGCTGAGAGACCTGAACATCTGAAAGGTAAGTTCAGGTCTCACGAATTACAGAATTCCAATGTGTGGACAGTTTGTGTGAGAAGTGTTGCACGGCCCCAGCATGACCGCCTACTTAAGGCTCACTCAGGGCTGAGGGCGTGGCCACGCCAGCACAGCTCACGCGACCTTGTAGCACATTCCACACATATCGGGAGATGCACGTCAGGGAGCTGTGCAGTCACATTACTGTGCTTGTCTTGTCCCTGACTCCTATTTATAGCGTGGTATCCGTGGAACATCGTGTGTTTCTGCTTCTTCTGTGTGGATTTCTACATGTGTGTGGTTCTGGTTGTGTTCACATGTTGAAGGTAAGTTCATGAATGTTCTGTTCTTTAGTTCAAGTTTCTGTTTGATGTTTAGAAACTTCCACCTTTTATGGTGGCGGTTCTTTCTAAAGACTTTCCAATAAACTAACGTCTGGATTTGTAGAAAGTTTGTTTCAATGGATTCAGACACAAAATGTGGGACTAAATTTTCTAAAAAAATAAGTAACCTAAGCCTTGAGAAAATAAACACAATTTTGTTCTCCCTTTTCTGCTGTGTCTCTGGTGCTGCCTCAGAAGAGTGGCCTCTATTTCATATGTGTGTCACTGACTGGCTTTAAAAGCAGCAGCTCCGTCTTCAGTTTCATTCTTGGTTCAGTCATGTTTGCTGCAGAGTTCTGTTCTGTTTCTGCTTTTTCTCAGGAGAATTGTTGAAACTTTGTTTCAATGTATTCAGACGGACAGAAAATGAGGAAAATGTGACACACACTTTCTTTGAATGTCGGAAAAAAACTTTAAAGTAAAAAATAATAGTAAAAATTAAATAATAATAATTTACCTCCCCTGGCTTGTTCTTTTCCTGTAATTGAACTACACTGTTTTGTTTTGGAGCGTTGTGGTCAATAAAGTTATTTTAAAGACTTGAATTTGCCGGTTAAGATCAACTGAGTGAGCATGCGCGATGAGTCTCTTTATTTAACTACCATAGAACTGAACTTTTTAGAATGTTATTGATCCTCTGGAAGAGAAATGATCTCGATTCTATAGTTCTGCTAATTCATTTTGTTTTAATATTTTTTTTACCGTTGCAACAGTCTGCTGCAGTTGTCCTATTAGCTCAGAGTTAGTTTAGTTGTTTTGGTTCGTTATCTTCTTATCATCAGACCATTTTAACAGACATGCTCCTTTCTTTACTCCTGAATGCACTGGTTCTTCTCATTCTCTGTTTTGACTGTTTTCCTCCACTTTGGTCTGAAATCTTCTGCTGGTGCATCGTTGATACAATCAGCTGTTGACGCCTGATTGTTGAAACGAACACAGACGTCTTCGTCAACCTGAAGATGCTGGAAAGTCGTGGGAGGAATAGCAAGTAGCAAACATTAGACCACTCCCACCAGTGAGAGGACTGATGTAGTATCTACTGACAGTTCATCATAGTTTCTGCAGCCGTTTACCAAGTCTAACGTCTCTGTTCTTCACAAACTCTGAACAAGTCTGTGTTTCAGTCTTAGTTCAGTCCTGATGGAGGAATTCTGGTCTGTTTCTGCTTCTTCTCTGCAGAATTGTTGAAAGTTGTTTCAATGTATTCAGACAAACTGAAAATGATCAAAATGTGGAAGATTTGACACACAGTTTCTTTCTATGTGGAACTTTTTATCCTTTTTTTGTTTAAACCAAAGTAAAAGTCTGTTAAATTTGTACCAAAACTTCTGCTGTGAATCTTTCCAAACCATGTTTTAGTTTGTTTTCCTCAAATGTTCCTCAGAAACTGAGTATTCAGTCAGTGATCAAAGACTTTAAAGTAGAAACTGTTTTGGTAGAAATGAGGTGAAAGACTGAAAACATTTGACTAAATGAATAATCATCAGGAATCATTGATTGAAATGTGTCTTTAGATAGAATTAGAAAAGACTATTGCTTTAATCCTCTTTACTCATTTCTGGATTGGATTCTAGTTTGGATTGGACTTTTATTTTGAAAGGATTTGTCTTTGGTCCAATCAAAGTCCCATGTCCTTTGGTCTGATATCTATGTGGACAGAAATACTTTGGATCTTTTAGAAGCAGAAATCAAACATTGAGAAGACATTTTCACTTGGAGGTAAAGACTCAGATTTAGAAAAGTTTCTTCCTGTTTTCTTTGTTTCCAGGTGAACCAATCATTGCTGCTCCTGGTGATGATGTCATCCTGCCGTGCCGCCTGGACTCTCAGGAGGATCTGAGTGGTTTCTCAGTGGAGTGGACCAAAGTGGACATGAAGCCTGATCCACAGGGTCGCATCCTTTTTGTGTATCTGTACTGGAGCAGGCAGACCATGACCACAGTCATGATACCGTCGTTGATCCCGAGAGTGTCTCTGGACCAAGACGGACTAAAACGAGGAGACGTGACGTTAAAGATCAGGAACGTGTCGCTCCAGGATGAGGGGAAGTACAGCTGCTTCATTCCTGGGAAGAACTTCAGGGAGACGGTTCAGCTGGTTGTTGGTGAGTTTGCTCTGCAGGTTCTCCCTCACATGAAGAACATTTGTCCTGAACAGCAGGCAGGAAATGATGTCATCTCTTTGTTTCAGAGCCAAACGGAGTCAGAGCTCCAACCATGGAAACATCCCAGGTTGACATCATCTCCACTCCAGATCCAGGAGGAGACCGGATCTGGATCAGTCGCTCCAGACCGGCTCTCTGGATCCTTCTTGGACTTTTTCCCTCAGTGATCCTCTCTGCTGTTTGTGTTTGTGTCTGTCAGAGGAAACAACCAGAAGTGAGTCCTGAATTCTCTGATCTCTCATCTTTCTGCAGGAATCTTCAGTTTCTAACATCCTTTGTTTTCTTCATGTAGGGTCAGAAACCTCCTCTGGTCTGAAGACATCCCATCTCTCCAAAGCTGCTTTGATGGTCTTCAAGGATTGAAGAGACTTTCTGAAGCTGCAGCCACATGGAGACGTTTGTCCACACAGACATGAAAACATTGTAATCATGATTCTGAGTTTGAATCTGTTGCTGGTGAGACGACAGGTGGTGTCATATGAACATCTGTGGACAGAACAAGAACCTTTAACAGACCCTGAACCCACACAGCCTCTGGTGGCTGGAAGTGTTCATCAGTGGATCCATCAGTGTGAATGAGACTCAGACTGGAAAACACTGGAGGACAAAGTCAAACAGGAAATGGATTTACTTGAACATCACTTTTACCTCAAAGGACCAAAATGTTTTCCAGTACTGTTTGTTTGAAACAAATGCAGTACTTTAGTTCCAAACAGCTGCAATACTATTTCTACTTTGTACAATATTTTTATAAAATCACTTTTTTGAGTTGAAGCTAAAATCTGTTGAAATCTTTGTGACCTGCTGTTTGTGAATGTTTTTTTTTTTTTGTAAAAAAGAAAACATTCTTTTTTCTGTAACTTTAGTTCTAAACTGATTTTTTTAGAAAAATGACACGTCTCTTTAAATTGAAATTATTCTGCCGGCTCTTCGTTTAGGATTTCTTGGAGGCTTTAATTTTACCATAACTTTGCAAAAATTAGTCATTTGTGTGTCAAAAAGCCTTTCAGGTGTTTTCACAAAAGCTTAAAAATGTCCCATTTTGTGCATTTATTGGTACAAAAACTATCTTTTAACATCTTGATCAAACATTTTGTTGCACAAACTAGAAACATAACTGAAATAATTCCACAGAATAGAGCTAGTTTTCTAACAGTCATATAGTCCATCAAATCATTCCGTTTTCTTTGCTTTTTGTCATTTTTTAGAGCTGGACTTCTGCATCATTTTTAACAATAAGTTTATTTCTTGGTGTGTGACGTCCTGTGTGTGTCTTTGTGAAAAGGATCAGAGCGATTGGATTTTTTTTACAAACTGCTGTGATGTTGACTGAACTGTGACTGAAAAGGGAGGCGGACGCACTGATAGTAAACCAGTCAGTGAATTCCTAAACAGGACTCTGAATGTGACTCATCTCCAGACACAGCAGACACCCACTGTACTGTGGAAGAAGCCCCAACCCCCGTACACATCAACATGGGCAGAGCCAGGCAGGTCCACCACAAAAGCTGGTATTCAAAAATACAAAGTCTTATCTTTGTGAGGCTTATCTTGATCTCTCAGTTCTCAGATGCAGGTTGGCTGATAATCTGGTTCTGGGTGGAATTGTTTTCTAACAGACTATAGTGACTTGCAGAAAGTGAAACAGTTTCAGATTTTGCTTCTACTTCCAGTGTCTCCCATTTCTGTTTGTTTTTGTGATGATGGTGCCTCTTCTAGTCTCTTTTTGCACCTGCAGCTCTATTCTAGTCACGCGCTGCAGCTTTGGTTCCACTTCCCCCTCAGCATAAATTATTGACCAATGATGAACAGCTTGAAGATCAAAGTAAGAAAAAGTGAAGGATGGTTGAAAAACGGTTTCCAGTTGTTTCTTGTTGTTTGCTTTTAAATAGCAAAGTGATTCAGTCTTCACTCCAGTTCATCTACAATCTAGTTTAGTTCATGTTCTGATTTTTCTGCAGTTGTGCAGAGTTTATTTCATTTCTATTTCATTCTATCATGAACGAGATCCTGATCTTTGACCTGCTGTTTCTGTGAACTCACTGAGGAAAAGGAGGGTGGTGTGTTCGTCCGCTGAGCAGAAGCAGGAAATACAGAGACAGGAAGAAGTGAATTGCATTTTCTAGTCTAAAGCAAAACATGAGCACCAATGAGGCGTGGCCAAACCAGAACCTGTTCTAACGTTTCTAACATTCTTTATTTAGGTTTCTACTCACAGGTTGTCACAGTAGCAGGTCTCTAGCGCCCCCATGTGGCTGCATGAACCTTCACCTGTAGAGACGGTGCAGCAGCTCTGATGCCCGTCTTCATGCCAAGACTAAAGTCACAGAAGTTCTCATCCGTGACTTGCTCTTTGCCGATGACCTGCAGCAGCACAACGGACCGAGCATGGAGGGCGGAGCTTCTGTCGGGTCGATTGGATGACAGAATCCAGAATCAGGAACGGCTGACTTTGACTTTAAAACCTTTGAGGGAGCTGTGACCCATCAGAAACCATCTTTACATGAAGACAGGATCAGTTTTTCCACGGTTGACGTGTTGGAACCCACCTGTCACAGTGATGTTGACCTCCCTGCGGCACTTTCCTTCTGCAGACTCACACCAGTAGACTCCACTGTCCATGTAGTACAGCGTGCTGATGAAGCAGACAGATTCATTTCTGCTCGAGGGGGAGGGACAGTCTTCGGTTAGGTTTACCAGGTCGGTCTTTCTCCTGATTCTCCACCCAGAGAGGTCACAGCTCAGAGTGACAGACTCATACTGGAAGAACTGGCTCCTGCTGGGAAGGACCCTCAGAGAAGCTGGAAGACAGACGACCGGCGTGTCTGATTTCCTGTAGTTTTTAAATAACACAAGTCCACCACCTCTTCCACCTTCAAATCCAGCTTGTTTTCCACAAAAAAAGACCAACTTCTTCTGTGTGAGACGAAAACAACAAGCTGCAGGGCACGACAGGACTGTAGATAAGGTCAAACTTTGTGTCATGTCTCTGATCAAAGCTCTACAAATCTCTATTGTGGGCTGAAACTGTGACAACACTCAACAAAACTGCTGGGGTGATGCATGTTTGTAGAGAATCTTTCAAACATTTTACAGAACAAAGCAGAGAACGACGAGGAGCAAAGATGATGATGGAGAAACTTCACTGTCTGACACTGATGGAAGCCTTTGCTTTTATGCACATCTAATGGACTTGATTGGTTCCAAACAAAACTCTAGAATACATCTACAGTTTCTGGAAGAGCTTGTTACCCCCCATTGCAAAAAGTCCCCCCTTCATATAAGGCTTAGCCCCTCCCATAAGTCAAATAACCAAACATTTTCAAAACAAAGTCCTTCTTTTGCTTTGCCAATACTATTAAGAAAAGCATTCATGATAAATCAAAACCTCAATAAGCTAGAAATAAACTTTATTTAGAAACATCATTCAAACAGGAAAACCATAGAAAAGTTTTGAATTTCGACATGTGAAGTCACTTCCTGTTTGCGGGTGTGAATGGATGTTTATGAAGCTACGATGCTCCAGTTTGAACATTTGTGGAGGGAACTAGTGACGAGACAGAACTCTGAACCCTGTAGGCGTATCGGTGTGTGTATCACTTTAAGACAAAGTCATGTGACTGAGACAGAAGGTGTGTCATGTGAATGTGCTGCTCACACTCTGTTAATGAGAACAGAATAGAAAGTATTTGTTATCTTCACTGGGTCCAACTTCTGACTTCATGGATTATTATTATTTTAATGTTTTTTTTTTCCTTTTGATCATTGTTTACGTTTAGTCTTTGAATGAAATGTGTGTCTATTCTTTTCTCTCGACTGTTTTCAGATAAATGAACTTTATATTTTATAGTAGATGAGGTGCTGATTCCTCCATGGAGCCGTCTCTCATCAATTAGAGAACTTTATCAATGCTGAGGCTTCACAGAACTCAGCAAAGAATTGACAGAGTAGACTGAAGTGTTAAAAATGTCAGTTCTTTAACACAGTGTTTTTAAACATTGTTTTGAGCCACGGCACACTTTAACCTTGACAAAAGTCCTGCGGCACACCAGCATCCAAGAATAAAAAAAATAAGGGGAAACTGTATTGATCAAAAGCCCCTCCACAACCTCACATGCATATTTGTGATAATTGAAAAAGCTGGAAGCTACTGAGCCCGTGTCCTGACATTAAGATATAAAAATATATCTTGTTCCCACAGATTAATATCTTGTTCCCACAGGTTATTATGTCGTTCGCACGAAATACTATTCCGTTCCCACAAGATATTATTGCGTTCCCTCAAAATACTATTCCGTTCCCTCGAAATGATTAACTCGTGCAAACGCAATAATTATGTCGTTCGAACGCAATAATTAATCACGTCATAAGTCATTCACGCGGATATGCTCTCTGTACGCCGGCAAAACTAAGCCGCTTTCAGCGGTAACTTCTGTGTCTCTGTGACCCATATTCGTTCAAAAAAGGAACATGAAAAACAAAAATGATCACTTTATTACTGTCTCACTGAATATAAGAAAAATATCAAAAGATTTATGATAACTAGGCTGCTTTGTCATACGATAGCTCCTGCTAGGCTACTACTAGCTCCGCCGCAGAGCTCTTTGATGTATGCCAGCATTTGAGCAACTGGCTGGTCTGTTGTCAGACAGCTGATTTTGTAGTTTAGGGTCGAATAGGAATAATAATATTCAGGACTTGTCTTTTATTAACTTTAGCAGTCAGTCGCTTTACATTTGAAGGCTATAAGGCTACATGCTAACTGACTAGCCGATCATTGATCCTGTTATTAATTTACGTCATAGATTTACAGCAGATACCTTCACATTTCTGTCTGTGTGTGTCTCATTACATTGCATTGAAGACACGGAGGATGTTTAGAGAACAGATTTATTTATTTCAAAAAGCACAAAGCATCCATCGTATTCACGTTCATTCACATGATGATGATGATCTGGTACGCCCTCAGTCATCTTGCTGCAAAAGCCGCTTCCTGCCGCTACTTCCGTGTCTCTGTGAGCATTCAATAGGGGTAAAAATAAAAGCAAGAATGATCGATCTGTTATTGTCTCGATGACAATCTGAAAAATATCATATTAAGCAGGCTGCTTCGCCGAAAGCACTTACCTTTAGCTTGTAGCATAACAACAATGGCAGTACGTCACGTTTCCCAGAATGCTTTGCGGCCAACCATTGGTCTTGTTGTTAAACCTTGGTCACAGGGACACGGTGATTGGCCAATGATTGGCAGGAAAGCATTCTGGGAAACGTGACGTACTGCTATTGTTGTTATGCTACAAGCTAAAGGTAAGTGCTTTAGGCGAAGCAGCCAGCTTAATATGATATTTTTCAGATTTTCATCGAGACAATAACAGATCGGCCATTCTTGCTTTTATTTTTACCCCTATTGAATGCTCACAGAGACACGGAAGTAGCGGCAGGAAGCGGCTTTTGCAGCTAGATGACCAGAGGGCGTACCAGATCATGATGTGAACGTGAATACGATGGATGCTTTTGTGCTTTTTAAAATAAATAAATCTGTTCTCTTAACATCCTCCGTGTCTTCAATGCAATGTAATGAGACACACACAGACAGAAATGTGAAGGTATCTGCTGTAAATCTATGACGTAAATTAATAACAGGATCAATGATCGGCTAGTCAGTTAGCATGTATCCTTATAGCCTTCGAATGTAAAGCAACTGACTGCTAAAGTTAATAAAAGACAAGTCCTAAATATTATTATTCCTGTTCGACCCTAAACTACAATATCAGCTGTCTGACAACAGACCAGCCAGTTGCCCAAATGCCGGCATACATGATCAGAGAGCTCTGCGGCGGAGCTAGTAGTAGCCTAGCAGGAGCTATCGTATGACAAAGCAGCCTAGTTATCATAAATCTTTTGATATTTTTCTTATATTCATTGAGACAGTAATAAAGTGATCATTTTTGTTTTTCATGTTCCTTTTTTGAACGAATATGGGTCACAGAGACACGGAAGTTACCGCTGAAAGCGGCTTAGTTTTGCCGGCGTACAGAGGGCATATCCGCGTGAATGACTTATGACGTGAATAATTATTGCGTTGGAACGGATTAATTATTGCGTTCGAACGACATAATTATTGCGTTCGCACGAGTTAATCATTTCGAGGGAACGGAATAGTATTTTGAGGGAACGCAATAATATCTTGTGGGAACGGAATAGTATCTCGTGGGAACGGAATAGTATTTCATGCAAACGACATAATAACCTGTGGGAACAAGATATTAATCTGTGGGAACAAGATATATTTTTATATCTTAATGTCAGGACACGGGCTCCGTAGGAAGCTGCAGCTGTTTTTCTAAAAGATGTAATAAAGTTAAGTTAGATGGTTTAATAACTGTTTGATTTGTGTTCGTTGTTGTTTCAAGACGTTTAACAAGGACGACTCATTGTGCGCCGAGATGCTATCACTTTAACCCAATGCATCATGGGAGATGTAGTGATGGCGGACAGACCAGCGTCTCTGAGCTTCATTGTTTTGTTCTCTTGTTCCACGCTCTGACATAGGATTCTGTAGAAAGCTACACCGCTAAAGACGAGCTTTAGCTGGTATTTTTGTTGGAACTGAGATACTTTTTGAGCTAAATCAAAACAAAGAAGTGAATACTTTAACCACTTCTGATTGGTCAGACTGCTGACATGTGATTAAGCCTCCAAGAATGATTGGTGGAGACAGTTAAAGGGACGGGACTTTTCCTAAAACAGCTGAAGCTACGGCTAAATCGTGGTACCGTCATTCTTATCAAAATGTCTTTAATAGAATCAAATAAACACAGAGAAAAAAGTATTTTATGATCGTTTATATTCCTAACTACTCAGGGTTTTATCAGGGCCTGTTTGGATGAACACAGAGCTGAAATCCTGGAGATGGAAAATGTTTTTAGATCAGAGAATAGCCGTGGTTACATGGGCAAAATATCTTGATCGGATCAATGGTCGGGTTAAAATTCACCCGTCCACATGGGATCAGAAAACCTTTTTCCGATTAGAACAAACGTTCACATGGGGCACAATTTCGGTCGGAATAAATCATTTGGGCATGAGCAGTAGTGTCGAAAACCGGAAGGGAAATGTGTCCCGTTGTAAACAAACGTTTGCTGTCACATATATTTATGCAGATGTTCGGTTATCTACGAGGCAATCTTCCAAACGTGCTTTTATTAATGTTATGAATATTATGAAGCGCCTGTTCGCTCATCATTTTATATTTAATCCGCTTGCTCAGTGCTTTTTTGTGGAAGAACGGAGCTGATACTAGAACCCAGTGTTAGGAGAGGCTAACAACACGGGCTAACAACATTAGTCTTTTGATGGACACAAAATCCAGGACCATGCGGGAAACGCTGCGATCTGCAGCTTGGCTGCACGTAAATGTGTGGGAATAACATCAGCCTTTATTTTGTCGGGGCACAACTAGAAACACAATTCCACGTGATTTTTTTGAACAGTTTAAGGACTGAGTGGAATTTCTGCTCTGAAAAGCTCACTGTTACGTGCCGAGTCTTTCGGGGATGGACGAGCTTTCTTCTTGCTTTGGATTATTAGTTATGTTAATTGAACGCGGTGGTATCCGGGAGGCGATCGGCCCATCTCCTTTCTTCTAGGTTGGACGTCATTGCCTCGTCGTCCTGGTTGGCCTGGCACTCCATCTACAGCATCGGCCCCGCCCCTCTGCGCTAGGGGCACGGACACATAAGCTGACGTGGCCCAAGCACCAAGGCGGCTGACTCTTCAGCTCGCCATTTCTGTTCTGTGCACTTATTTGTGTTTCGTTTCGGTTCTTGGCACATTAGAATGATTTCTACTTATACTCGCCATGTTTAAATGCTTCTTTCTACGGGCATATGTTCTTTGATTATTGTTAACAGTGTCTACATCACGTTGTGATCCCATGTGGGAGGATATCTGTGTGACAGAACCAATTGCAGCTTATTGCTCCGAATAAATCAGTTAATACGGTTTTGTTGTATTGCTGATTCCCTTTTCCCTCCCACACCCCAGGGTCGTAACACTCACACACACTGTGAGCTCTGCTCTGTCCTCCTGAGTCCTGCAGCCATTAACCCAGAGCGGCGGGTCGGCTCACAGTCCGAATTCTCACACATAACAAAACAACAAAACGCACACGTAACTAAGCATCCCCCCAAACACATTAATAAATCCCGCTGCTCTGCTCAGAGAGGTTCTCTCGGTCTACTGGCACTGGAGCCCGAACGCAGAGCTCGGGTGCCGGGTCCAGACGTCAGTGGACACGCATCCCCCCCGCATCTCCCTCGTGAGGGGTGAAAGAGAGGGGAGAGCAGCTGGTCGGTCCCGTATGCACTCCAAAGCTTTCTCTCAGCGAAACACTGTCTATGCGTGACGTAACCCAGAGCAGCAGTGTCTACAGAATGACCGTTTACATGCTCCACGATTGGATAAACGATCGGATTACCCACCTATCTCCATCAGAAAGAAAGTTTGATCCGAATGAGTCTGACCGGGGCAGAGTATTCCGAACGGCGCGTTTACATGACGCATTTTCTTTCTGATCAGGCGTTCTTTCCGATTACTTTTGCCCATGTAAACGCGGCTAATGAGAGCAATTTCCCGCGGCACACGGGTTGAAAAACACTGCTTTAACCCTTGTGCTATCTTAGATGACCCCCCCTTACATTGACATGTTCTCCTACCATGACAAAGGTGGATAAAGGTGGAGAGGATTTCATGTAATCCATGGACACCAGTGAAGATCACAAATCATTGAAAAAAAAAGGTTCAGAGCTCTGTTAGTGGGTCTAGATCAGTGTTTTTCAACCAGTGTGCCGTGCTCATTGCCCTCATTAACTAATCTAAAAACATTTCCCATCTCCAGGATATCAGCTCTGTGTTCATCCAAACAGGCCCTGATAAAACACTGAGTAGTTATGAATATGAAAGATCATAGAATACTTTTTTCTTTCTGTTTATTTGATTCTATTGAAGACACTTTGATAAGAATGATGGTACCACGATTCAGCTGCAACTAAAGCCATTTTCTGAAATCATTCAGCCAATCATTCTTGGAGGCTTAATCACATGCCATCAGTCTGACCAATCAGAAGTGGTTAAAGTCTTCACTTCTTTGTTTAGATTTAGCTCATAAAGTCTCTCAGTTCTAACAAAAATACCAGCTAAAGCTCGTCTTTAGCGGTGTAGCTTTCCACAGAATCCAGTATCAGAACGTGAAACAAGTGAACAAAACAATGAAGCTCAGAGAGGCTGGTCTGTCTGACAGCTGCAACTTCCTGCTTTTTCTGCCACAGTTATAACAATATGCATGTGAGATTGCGGGGGGCTGTGGATCAATACAGACCATGAGTTTCAGCTTTTTTTTTTTTGGGATGCTGGTTAGCCGCGGGACTTTTGTCAAGATTAAAGTGTGCCATGGCTCAAAAAAGGTTGAGAAACACTATAGTAGATGACCCAACTCCCAATGTTAAAGTGCCTAGGATAGCACAAGGGTTACTAAACTTTAGGCCAGTTTGTTGCATCGTCACACGTTCATCGCCTCAGAGCAAAGACGCTACACAAACATTTGTTCCTCAGTACAAATGCAAGAATGAAGCCATTCGATTTTGGCGTTTACACTAAAAGGTTTGAGCTAATGTACACAAAAACAGCTAAGTCAGCCAATAAAAATAAACTCCCGATTGCACGTATGTTCATGTGAGAGGATCTATGTCAGGCAGGCTGTGATGCTCTGTCACAATGTTTCTGTGGTTGAAAACAAGAGAAACTGCATGTGTTCCTGAAAAAGAAAATACCACAGTTTGGACCTAAAATAACATGTTCTTTCCTCGTTTTGAAATCTCAAATGTTGAATAAACGGATATAAACTAAACTAAAAGGTAAAGGACAACTAAGACCATAGAAAGTCCATAAACTACCTTCAAATGTTTTCTTACAAGGAAAAGTATCAACAGGACAATAAGAGAAATCAGATTTAGATATTGTAAAAAATCCCCTGACAGAACAAACCTTCCTTTAGTTTAAACAGATACTGAACAGAACCTGCAGCTGCTGAAAACAGAGACAACAAAAAAAAGGAAGTCTGAATGAACGGATCTCTGGAGTCACCATGGAAACGCGTGTGGGGGAAAAAAAAAGAAAGCACTTGAGACGGAAGTGAGACGGAGTCTGACATTTTAATGATGGTGTATAAAGATTAAACGTCCATCAAAAAAGTAACACGGCTGTATCATCAAAAAAAAAGAGTTTCTGCTTGGAGAAAATCAACAAACAAAGTAAACGAACGAGTTTCTGATCTTGATTCCATTTTCCTTGTGACGTATTTATATATATATATATATAAAGAATTTTCCAACATTGTCATTACAAATAGGTATTTTAGGGGTGCTATATAAACTCATCATCCTCTCCTTCACTCTCACTTATGGTGCAGAGACATAAGCATAGTAGGACAAAATAACTCGCCATAACACAGATTAGACACAGAGTGTGTTTTATTTTGAAAGGAACTTGGATTTGCTGCTGTCAAAAGTAAAAGAAGTTCAAATCATAATTTATAGATAAATATAACATTATTATTTTAAAATGAATCTTAATATTTGAATGCTGCTTTTTCTGTGATTATGGCGGGAGTTCAGTTATTTTTCTTTCATTTGTTTTCATCGCGAAGCCGCTGTTTGTTTATTTCACTGCATAGTTTCCTAGAACAGGGCGGTATTCCAGAAAGCAGGTTATGCTAGCTCCCACGGTAGGTTTGAGGCTAAGGAAGTTGATAACCTCAGCTTTCGGTTCCAGAAATGGAGGCATGTTTCAGGGTAGGTCAAGTTGCCATAGCAACTCATGCTCTGAACATAACCTGGGGGGTATTCCAGGAAGCATGTTTAAACTAGCCTGACTTTAAGCCTGAACTCTGGCTGAAATCCGCCTGAACTTGCTTACTCTGGGTATGTCGGTTCCAGAAGACCGGATATGAGTTAGAGTAATTACGCTCGACTTAGTAACCCTGGGTTAACGCACGTGCATGTCATGTACATAAAGACATTCTCAATAGATCGCCGATTTCTGGAGAAAAAGAAAAAGCGCGACACTTGAGACGGAGTCTGTCTGAGATTTTAATGACGGCGTATGAAGATTATACGTCCAACAAAAAAGTAACACGGCTGCATCATCAAAAAAAATGAATTTCTACTTGGAGAAAATCAACAGACAAAGTAAACGCACGAGTTTCTGATCTTGTTTCCATTTTCCTTGTGACGCATATTTATATATATATATATATATATTGAACTCTCATATGTCTAAGTTTGAGCCGGTGAATATGCTAATTTTTATAACAATAAAAAGGACGGTAAAAAATGCACGGAGTGCAAAAATTAATTTAAGAATTTCCCATCATTATACTTGAAGAATAAGAGTGTAGGGGTGCTATATAAACTCATCATCCTCTCCTTCGCTCTCACTCGTGGTGCTGAGACGTAAGCACAGTAGGACAAAATAACTCAGCAAAACACAGTAAAACAGCTAAACAACTAAACATATTTAGTCAAAAAGCCACACTTAAACCCAAATCTGTCCAGACAGGCAAAGGGAATGATATCCCAGAATCCCTTGCGGTGCTGATCTAACAGCAGCACCAAAGTTACACCTAATTTATTGAATTAATTTGAATGAAAGCAAAATAATTGTCTGAAAACTATGTGTTATTTTTAAGGTGACCTAACAAAAAAATGATTTCTCTTAACTGAAGCAAATAATTAAGTTAGATCAAAGTAAACCAGTTTAATTTTCCAACATCCATATGTGGTCTTATCTACTGAGCCCGTGTCCTGACATTAAGATATAAAAATATATCTTGTTCCCACAGATTAATATCTTGTTCCCACAGGTTATTATGTCGTTCGCATGAAATACTATTCCGTTCCCACAAGATACTATTCCGTTCCCACAAGATACTATTGCGTTCCCTCAAAATACTATTCCGTTCCCTCGAAATGATTAACTCGTGCGAACGCAATATTTATGTCTTTCGAACGCAATAATTAATCCGTTCAACGCAATAATTATTCACGTAATAAGTCATACACGCGGATATGCTCTCTGTACGCCGGCAAAACTAAGCCGCTTTCAGCGGTAACTTCCGTGTCTCTGTGACCCATATTCGTTCAAAAAAGGAACATGAAAAACAAAAATGATCACTTTATTACCGTCTCAATGAATATAAGAAAACTATCAAAAGATTTATGATGGGTGTGTGTGTGGACAGGCTCCGCCCTTTTTGTACTGCATTTGAGCCTTACCATGGTGATTAACAACCAGTAAACTTGTTGCTCTATGCTGCTTCATGGTCTTATCCCCCTTCCCCTCCTACTATCACCCTCCTTCCCCCCCTCTTTCTAACGTCCCTCTCTCTTCTTCCCCTCTTTCCTTTTCCGTCCGGTCCAACACCAAAGATCTTCAAACATGTTTGAAATTAATAAAGTTTGGCCTCAATTACAAAAGGGGTTTATTCAGACATACCTTTGGTTTGTCTGAAGATTAATAACCCCTCTTGTTAAAGTAAAATATGTCCAACACAAGAGGCCCTCAGCTCTCATCTGTTTGCCCAGCTGTTGGACAGGACAAGGTAGAAAAAAAAAAAAAAAAAAAAAAAAAAAAAAAAGGAACATGAAAAACAAAAATGATCACTTTATTACCGTCTCAATGAATATAAGAAAAATATCAATAGATTTATGATAACTAGGCTGCTTTGTCATACGATAGCTCCTGCTAGGCTACTACTAGCTCCGCCGCAGAGCTCTTTGATGTATGCCGGCATTTGGGCAACTGGCTGGTCTGTTGTCAGACAGCTGATATTGTAGTTTAGGGTCGAACAGGAATAATAATATTCAGGACTTGTCTTTTAGTAACTTTAGCAGTCAGTTACTTTACATTTGAAGGCTATAAGGCTACATGCTAACTGACTAGCCGATCATTGATCCTGTTATTAATTTACGTCATAGATTTACAGCAGATACCTTCACATTTCTGTCTGTGTGTGTCTCATTACATTGCATTGAAGACACGGAGGATGTTTAGAGAACAGATTTATTTATTTCAAAAAGCACAAAGCATCCATCGTATTCACGTTCATTCACATGATGATGATGATCTGTGGTACGCCCTCAGTCATCTTGAGGGCGTACCTTCAGAATGCTTGGCCGCAAAGCATTCTGGGAAACGTGACGTACTGCTATTGTTGTTATGCTACAAGCTAAAGGTAAGTGCTTTCGGCGAAGCAGCCTGCTTAATATGATATTTTTCAGATTGTCATCGAGACAATAACAGATCGACCATTCTTGCTTTTATTTTTACCCCTATTGAATGCTCACAGAGACACGGAAGTAGCGGCAGGAAGCGGCTTTTGCAGCAAGATGACCGGAGGGCGTACCAGATCATGATGTGAACGTGAATACGATGGATGCTTTTGTGCTTTTTAAAATAAATAAATCTGTTCTCTAAACATCCTGCGTGTCTTCAATGCAATGTAATGAGACACACACAGACAGAAATGTGAAGGTATCTGCTGTAAATCTATGACGTAAATTAATAACAGGATCAATGATCGGCTAGTCAGTTAGCATGTATCCTTATAGCCTTCGAATGTAAAGCAACTGACTGCTAAAGTTAATAAAAGACAAGTCCTAAATATTATTATTCCTGTTCGACCCTAAACTACAATATCAGCTGTCTGTCTGACAACAGACCAGCCAGTTGCCCAAATGCCGGCATACATGATCAGAGAGCTCTGCGGCGGAGCTAGTAGTAGCCTAGCAGGAGCTATTGTATGACAAAGCAGCCTAGTTATCATAAATCTTTTGATATTTCTCTTATATTCATTGAGACGGTAATAAAGTGATCATTTTTGTTTTTCATGTTCCTTTTTTGAACGAATATGGGTCACAAAGACACGGAAGTTACCGCTGAAAGCGGCTTAGTTTTGCCGGCGTACAGAGAGCATACCCGCGTGTATGACTTATGACGTGAATAATTATTGCGTTCGAACGGATTAATTATTGCGTTCGAACGACATAATTATTGCGTTCGCACGAGTTAATCATTTCGAGGGAACGGAATAGTATTTTGAGGGAACGCAATAATATCTTGTGGGAACGGAATAGTATTTCATGCGAACGACATAATAACCTGTGGGAACAAGATATTAATCTGTGGGAACAAGATATATTTTTATATCTTAATGTCAGGACACGGGCTCCGTACTTATCAGCCTCTCACGGTGGAAAAAGTATTATCTGAGCTTCTTCATCCACTAAATCATCTTCAAATGGACATGTCATGCTGCTTCACCTCTCTGTAAACAAACTAAGCTTCAACTAAACCTGCTCCAGACCAGGTTATGTTCAGAGCATGAGTTGCCATGGCAACTTGACCTACCCTGAAACATACCTCCATTTCTGGAACCGGAAGCTGAGGTTATCAACTTCCTTAGCCTCAAACTTACCGTGGGAGCTAGCATAACCTGCTTTCTGGAATACCCCCCTGGTTCAAGTTTCTGTTTGATGTTTAGAAACTTCCACCTTTTATGTTGGCGGTTCTTTCTAAAGACTATTCAATGAACTAATGTCTGAATTTGTAGAAAATTTGTTTCAATGGATTCAGACTCAAAATGATCTTTTGTTTTAATTAAAAGCAAATGTCTGTTAAATTTCTACGTAAGTCTGCTCTGCAAATAAAGACGTTTTTGTTTCTTTAACTAAACTTTTAAAAAATAACTCAGTGAGTTGAGTCTCTAATAAACACGTGGACTTTAAAGTTTTAATTATTGGTTCAAAATGAGATTAAAGACTGAAAACTCAGCTGATATAATGGAGTTTTAGGGTCACCAAAAAAAGGCTAGGCAAGGCAAGTTTATTTTGTATAGCACAATTCGTACACAAAGTTACGGTGGCCAACAGGGCTCACACTAAATACAAATGGAAAAACGCAACGGCATTACCCGAAGCGCGACGAAATTACCCGAAGCGCGACGACATAACCGCAGCATTAGCATTAAGCTCAGCACAACGGAAATGAGGACTTTTTTTTCCGAGAAAAAAATAAATCAGTTTCAAATTATTCAGTACGACAGAATTTTAGGGCCACCAAAAAAAAGTAAAATTATGAAATTTTAAACCGTAAATTTATGAGAAAAAAATTGTATTTTTACGAGATTAAAGTGGAAGTGAGCATACAGGGCAGCAGCAGCAACAAGTGAACGCTGCAAAGCAGCAGAGCAGACCGACTAAACTTAGTTGAACAGGTGAGCTGAATGTTTATTGATAACGTTCCAAATGTCTGGAAGTTTAGTTGCTTGATTTATGATTTATTAATGTTTTATTTTTTTGATGGGTGGTTTGCAGGATCTCTGCAGGCGATGAAGCTTACGGCGACAGTTATGGAGTGTGCGCGCGCTGTGGGTGCGTGCGTGCGTGGGTGCGTGTGTGTGTGTTGGAGACCCCGCGTGCATGTGTGAGAGCACGGGCGAAAGAGGGGGGTGAGAGCGCGGAGCGGGAGAGTTTGCGTCTATGTTGTGTGATCGAGGACTGAAAACCTTAATAAAAAGATGGTGTCCCTCCCCAGAAGAAGTATTTTGTCTTATTAACTCGCTCTGGAGGCTGAGGATCCGAACGGGAAAGTGAATCCCAAACGAGGATCCGTCTTCGGCCCTGGAGAAAATCTCCCCTGCGTTTCCGACCACGGTCAGAAAGAAAAAAAGAGAAGTCATCGCGCAGCAAAGGTTCAACAGTATCCCTGCAGCTGTCCACCTGAATCCTTTCTTTCTCCATTAACACTAGAACGTCCGTAGGGCAGCCATTTGGCTTTTCTACCTACAATGTCCAAGGGACAGCCAAGTGGCTGGATTAGTTAAAATTTACATGCCCAAAGAGCAGCCTTCAACATAGTTTGCACATGAACAGCACAGCCATTAGGCTGTTCTTTTGGCATGCAAAAAGGACAAGCCAAGTGGCTGCGCAAGTTTTTCATTATTTCCCCTCACTTTTGTGACTTCCAGTAAGAGGTCACCACAGTTTGGTTTTTCTTTTTTGGCTGAGATTTATTGTTCATGCACAAAAGACACTTCTTTACAGACATAATACTGATATGTACAAGCCTAAAAATCATGTGGTCAAAGGGATATCTTCCAACCACTGCATTGTCTGCACATACTTGGTACTGCCACACAATCTCCTTTATGCATTTGCCACAGGTATACTTGTAGCAATCAACAAAGCGCACTCTGGCATGATTGTTCTTGTACTGACCATTCACCTGGCATATTGGCCTTTTCCCTTTGCCAGGTGTGAGAGCTTGTCACCAAACTCGGTTGTCCTTTTTCGCCTTCTCAGCTCCCGCATGGACCTGTGTGGGCTTTTTTACTGATTCCGAAAGAGGAACAGGCGTACTCCTTTTGACATGGCACAATGTTTGCTGATTGAAAGTGATCTGCCAAAGCAGTTGTGGACCTATGCTGTCCAGACTGCTGCTATGGTGAGAAACAGATGTTTTAATAAACGCATAGAGCAGACACCGATTAAGGCATTGTCAGGTCGACGGCTTAATCTGTCCAGGATGCAAAAGTTTGGCACTGACTGTTTTTTTTCAAACAGGATAAAAGTAAACTAGACCCAAGGTGTGAAAAGAGTGTTTTCAATGGTTTTGATAAAAATACTCCTGCTTATATTGTTTATTTTCCTGACACTAAGAAAGTGCAGAAGTATAGGCTTGTTAAGTTTTTTGTCTAAAGCATGTGCAGAGAGACAGACCCAGACTGTAACAACCCCTGAAGAGAACTTTATTGAGTATGAGCCAAAATATCCAGATCACCGAGTTAAAATGGAAGAACAGCCCAAGAACAGCAGCAAACCAGCGTACATGGCGGTCTGCATGTATCCTACAGCAGTACATGAATGATCTGGGTCTCTGCGACGCTTGGCGCTCATGTCATCCAAGCACTAAGGGGTTCACCTTTTTCTCTCCAGTTCACCACTCACACTCTCGTTTAGATTATTTATTAGTCAGTAACTCTATTTTAAAAGAAATTAAAAGTTCCAACATTCATCCAATCATTATCAGTGATCATGCACCAGTTTCTGTTACTACTTCAAGGGAAGTACCCAGACCCTCGGGTTCAACCTGGAGGTTTAATACATCTCTGTTAAAAGACCAGGAATTTATTGAATTCTTTAAAAAAGAGTGGGCAACCTTCTTAGAATTCAACGATACTTCTGAAATATCACCAAGTATTCTTTGGGAAGCAGCAAAAGCAGTCATGAGAGGGAAAATCATCTCTTATTCAACGCATAAAAAACGCAAAGAGAAAGCAGATTTATTAGAATTAGAAAATAAAATCAAAACTCTGGAGACTGCTTCTGCTGCTTCTGCACAGGAACACATACTGGGAGATCTGAAAAATTTAAAGCTGCAGTTAAATGACATCATTAATAAACAAATACAATTTCAAATACAAAGGCTACGACTTGAAAGATTTGAAAACTCTAATAAATCTGGCAAATTTCTGGCTAATCAGCTTAAAATTAATAGAGAAAATCAACAATCACCTCTATTACGGACCAAACAGGAAATGTCACTCACGACCCGGTCAAAATGAATAACGCATTTGAAAACTTTTATAAAAACGTGTACACATCACAGATCAATCCGTCAGAGTAAAGTATTGACTCATTTCTTAATAATGTAAACCTACCCAGGTTAAAGATCAGATCTCTGTTGGCTGTTGGCTGTAGTGATGCTGTAGTAGGACACGTGATGCTGTGGTATCGCAAGAGCCGACGAGAGGAGTGTGGTGAGTTTACTTGGCGGCGCGTAAGTTGTGAACAAACATTTTTGATTTATTTTATTACACCGCCATATTTAAATAATCCAGAAAGTTAAAAAATAAAAATCTGAAAAAGTTTGTCAAGCATTTGCCAGCCTGGAGGACCTGGAGGATCTGGAGAATTACATCGACGAGTGTTTCAATACCTGCCTCATGAAGAAATCCAACACCGCCACTCCGTCCACCAAACGCAACCGTCCCGAAGACTCCCCCGGGGCTGCCTCCTCCCCAGGCAGCAACATGAGTGATATCCTGGATTCAATTGATAAAAGGCTCTCCAGCCTTGATTGCCGTTTAAATCTGCTGGAGATCCTCCATAAGGAATTCCAAGGTCTGCGAGAGTCTCTGGAGTTCAGCCAACAGCAGGTGCAGGAGCTCGCAGCGGAGAACCAGGCCCTCAGAGAGACCGTGAAGACCTTGGGCCACGACACCGCCCGTCTCTCTGAGGAAAACCGATCCATCAAGGAAACCCTCCTGGATCTTCAGGCGAGGAGCATGAGGGACAATTTAGTGTTCGCAGGGATTCCAGAAGAGGCAGGGGAAGACCCAGAGAACATTGTTAAGTCCTTTATAGAGGTCCACCTGAAACTCCCCAAGGAAGAAGTCCAGAAGATCTCCTTCCACAGGGTTCACCGGCTCGGAGGAAAAAGGCCGGACAATCAGCGTCCCCGTCCTATTGTTGCTAAATTTGAACATTATAAACAAAAGATGCAGGTAAAAAGCAGAGGGCGCGAGCTGAAAGACACACATTACAGCGTGAATGATCAGTTTCCAGGCGAGATCCTCCGCCGGCGGAAAATCCTCTTCCCGCTGAGGAGGAAGCACCTGTCTGCTGGAGCCCGTGCGGTAGTTGCCGTTGATAAACTTTTTGTGAATGGCAAGCTGTTCCGGGACCCAGAGGTAACACCCTGGCTGTGCTGAAGGCTTTCAGAGGCGCACTGACATCTGCGCTGCCCAGAAGAAAGCCGCAAACTTATTTAATTGAATAGGAAATAATCGGATCATCAATAATCCACACCTCTCAGGAAAAGTGTTTTTTCTTTCTCTCACATTCATGTTTCTGTTGTTGTTTCGTTGTTTTTGTTTTTTGTTCTTTCTCTTTCCCTCTCTCTTTTCTCTTGTCCCCCCCCCTTCCCATGTCCTCATATGTGAATCAGGTAAAGTCAACGCAACCACGGTGAGTATTTATTTATGCACGGAACGGGCGCGCGCGCATACTAGCGCGCATAAGAGCATGCACACGCGATCCCGCACACACACGTTGATAAACTGCAAAAACCTCACTTAGGCTCACACAGGACGCACGTAACATGCAGCTCATAGCCAAGACACGCTCACCCACAACGCACAGCGCTTGTCAGTGTAGCAGGAACGCACAGCGTGCACGCGCACACGGACGGGCACACGCACTATTTAGCCTTGTACTCTCCCGGTTAGAACAGCTATGAGCAGTCTTAACATCGTTAGCTGGAATGTGCGTGGACTTGGTTCTGGGCCAAAGAGATTGAAAGTGTTAAATCACCTGAATGATCTTAAAGCAGATATAGCTCTGCTGCAGGAGACCCATTTATCTTTATCAGCTGGTCAACTCCTGTGCTGTTCCCAGTATCCAGTTATGTATTCTGCCAGTTTCAACTCCAAACAAAGAGGGGTTGCAGTTTTGATTAATAAAAATGTTACATTTACTCATAAGGATACAGTTACTGACCCAGAAGGCAGATTAGTAATCATTAATATATCCATATAGAATAAGGACTTTTGCATCGCCAGTATCTATGGCCCGAATGCTGACGACTCTTCCTTCTTTCACAGATTCTTCACCTCACTCTCAGTTCACTCTGACTCCACAATCATTATAGGAGGAGACGTCAACCTTGTTTTGGACCCTGAACTTGACAGACTCAGCACAGCAGCAAACCAGCGTACATGGCAGTCTGCAAGTATTCTAAAGCAGTACATGAATGATCTGGGTCTCTGCGACGCTTGGCGCTCATGTCATCCAAGCACTAAGGGGTTTACCTTTTTTTCTCCAGTTCACCATTCACAATCTCGTTTAGATTATTTATTAGTCAGTAACTCCCTTTTGAAAGAAATTAAAAGTTCCAACATTCATCCAATTATTATCAGTGACCATGCACCAGTTTCTGTTACTACTTCAAGGGAAGTACCCAGACCCTCGGGTTCAACCTGGAGGTTTAATACGTCTCTGTTAAAAGACCAGGAATTTATTGAATTCTTTAAAAAAGAGTGGGCAACCTTCTTAGAATTCAACGATACTTCTGAAATATCACCAAGTATTCTTTGGGAAGCAGCAAAAGCAGTCATGAGAGGGAAAATCATCTCTTATTCAACGCATAAAAAACGCAAGGAGAAAGCAGATTTATTAGAATTAGGAAATAAAATAAAAACTCTGGAGACTGCTTATGCTGCTTCTGCACAGGAACACATACTGGGGGACCTGAAAAATTTAAAGCTACAGTTAAATGACATCATCAATAAACAAACACAATTCCAGATACAAAGGCTTCGACTGGAAAGATATGAAAACTCAAATAAATCTGGCAAATTTCTAGCTAATCAGCTTAAAATTAATAAAGAAAAATCAACAATCACTTCGATTATGGACCAAACAGGGAACGTCACCCATGACCCGGTAAAAATTAATAATGCGTTTAAAGACTTTTATCAAAACTTATACACTCCACAGATCAATCCATCAGAACAAAGCATCAACTCATTTCTCAACAATATAAACCTGCCCAAGTTAAACGAAGATCAAATCACAAATTTAGACTCTCCGCTCTCGTTGTCTGAGCTTCATGAAGCTCTGTCACTTATGCCTAATGGTAAAGCACCAGGGCCTGACGGCTTTCCTGCAGAGTTTTATAAGGAATTCTGGGAACAACTGGCACCAACGTTTTATAAAACGGTAAAATTTATCAATGAAAGCCAATCTCTACCACCCAACATGAACTCTGCCAACATTATCCTTCTTCTAAAACCAGACAAAGACCCCACGAGTCCTTCAAGCTATCGCCCCATTTCTTTAATTAATGCAGATGTAAAAATTATCTGCAAAGCACTAGCACAGAGAATAGAAAAAGTCACTCCTCACATAATTGACTTTGATCAAACTGGATTCATCAAAGGCAGACACTCGGATGACAATGTCCGCAGACTCGTTAACATAATAGACTTTGCCACCATCAAAAACCAGGAAATGACTATACTATCACTGGATGCTGAAAAAGCCTTTGATAGAGTAAATTGGAAGTTCCTCATTGCTGCCCTCCATAAGTTTGGGTTTGGAGAATCATTCATCAATTGGATCAAAATATTATATCACAACCCCAATGCATCAGTTAGAACTAATAAACAGACTTCCAACAGGTTTTTTCTTGGAAGAGGAACTAGACAGGGTTGCCCACTCTCCCCCTCTCTTTGTGCAATATTTATCGAGCCTCTAGCTGCAGCAATAAGACAGAATGAGAGTATTAAAGGAATTAAAACCAAACACAGCCATCATAAAATTAGTCTCTATGCAGATGACATATTACTGTTTTTAAGTAATATACATTCTGTAAATGAAACGGCAACAATCATTAATGAATTCTCTTCTATATCAGACTATTCCATTAATTGGAATAAATCTGTTTTATTACCACTGAACAGTAATGCGGAGCAAGGACTCACAATACCAGTTAAATCAGTCAATATAAAATATCTAGGTATTTTTTTTACCCCCAAAATATCAGAACTGGTGCTGCTAAACTACACCCCATTACTGAAAAACATACAGGACGATCTAACACGCTGGACCAACCTGCCTTTGTCCCTTATGGGCAAGGTAGCCACGGTTAAAATGAAAATCTTACCCAAAGTTAATTATCTCTTCTCAATGATTCCCACACAACCGCCATTAAAATGGTTCAAAACATTAGACTCATCCATATCAAGCTTTCTATGGAACAATAAACCTGCAAGAATTAGTCTAAAAACTTTAAAATCTGCAAAAAGCTGTGGAGGATTAGAATTACCTAACTTCCACAATTACTTTCTTGCAAATAGATTACAATACATCTTAAAATGGTTAAAAAATAATCCAGAAACCAACTCATGGTTAGACTTGGAACAGGCGTTATGTGGAAAGATCAACCTGTCAGATCTTCCATTTATTAGTCAAATAGTTAAAAAACAGGATTGTTTCAAAAGTATTAATATAAATGCCACTTTAACAGCCTGGTGGGAATTTCTCAAAATATCAAAATCATCAATTCAACCGAGCAAAATGACACCCATCTGGAACAACCCAGACATCCTCATAAACAAAAAAATTATCCACTTCCCAGATTGGCAAGCAGGGGGCATAAAACAACTAGAGCACATAATTATTGATAGAAGATTCATAACTCCCCAGGAACTTCAAGACAAACATGGAATATATAACTTCTTGGAATATCAGCAACTTAAATCAATTATTACTAAAAAGTTTAAATACAGAGACAACGATTTAAAGCTACCAGATGTAGTTACCACTCTGATCAATTTCTCAATGAATAAAACTCTCTCCAAAATATACAAACTTTTATGTAATTTAGATAACAATATTTCACTTCCGACAACAAAATGGGATGCGGATTTGAGCATCAGCACAGATGAAAGTTTTTGGTCAGAACTTTGTCTAAACACCTTTAAAATGACAAAAAATCCAAATCTGCAGCTAATCCATTTCAAAACTCTTCACAGAATTTACTACACTGGACAGAGGATGTTCAAGATGGGTCTCAGTAACTCAGACATTTGTCAGCACTGTGACAGTAATCTACCCGACAATTACATGCATGCACTATGGTTCTGCACGCCTGTCCAGGCTCTCTGGCAGCAGGTATGTGCCGATCTATCAGTCTGGCTTAAGGTTTCAATCACAGCTTCACCGTCACTTTGTGTGCTTGGTGACATGAGTGCCATCGATGTAGAAGGAGGATTAGGCTCTATCATTTTCATAACTCTTTGCATTGCTAAAAAAACTATTTTAATAAATTGGAAAAGCAAAAAAAATATAAATATAAGTCAACACAGAAATCTGCTGCTTGATCATATCAGCTTGGAAAAAATGTCAGCCCAAAGTTCAAGTAACTTTGAAAGAATTCGGTCTCTCTGGTCTCCCATAGCTAACTCCGTGACTTAAGGGGTGGGGGGGGCATGGTCGTCGCTGCTCCTTGCCCTTCTGCCGTGGGCCGGGGTGGGGGTCGGGGCCTCCGGTGCCTGGCCGGGGGTGTTGGGGGCTCCGTTGGTCGGGGGGTCGGGTCCGGCGCCTGGGTGGGGCGGCCTGGGGCGCTGCGTGGTCCTCTGGGCTTGGGTGTGGGGGTGCGTGGTGGGGGGGTGGGGTGGTGGTCTGGCTTGGCTTGGGGGGGTGGTCCCTTTGCCTGTGCTGGGGGGGGTTGGCGGGGGGCGCTGCTCGGGGGGGGGGCCCAGCGGCGCTGGATGGGCTTCCCGTCTACACCTGGGGCTGGGATCGGCCCTTCCCTGGCTCTGGGGCGGGACGGGACAACCCTCTTGGGGCCCCCGGTCGCTCTGGGTGTCATCCGCTTCGGCTGCGGGGTCTGGGGGTGGGGTGGGGTGGGGGTCTTGTCGGCCCTGTCCTGTGGGGGGGCATTCTGGGGGAGGAGGGGGGGCCACTATTGGTACGGGGCAGGGGGGGTTGACGGGTCGGGGTCTCCGCTGAGGCCATCGGCGGTTTCCCCGGCCGGTTGGCTGCCTCTGTCCCGTCGAGGCCTGACCAGAGCTCTTCTAGGGCCGGCGTTTGGGGGTGGGGGCCTGGGCTTGCTCCGGGGGGGGCCGGCGCTTTCTGGCTCCCCTCTCTCTGTGTGGGGGTGGTGGTGCTGGGCCTGGGGTGTCTGCGCCTCCGGGGGTGGGGCCCCGGGGCTGGGTGGGCCTGGCCCCCTTGCTGGGGGGGGGGGCGGGGGGGGGCTGTTTGACCACCGGGGGACAGTCTATCATCTGTCCCCAACTTACCCCCTTCCTCATATAACCTCATAATAGGGTGAGGGGGTGGGGGGCTTAGCCTGCGATGAGCCTTGGGGGGGGGGGGGGTTTACTAGGCAGTGACCCCCCTCCTGTGGTTGCCGTATGGAGTGGGCCCCCCCTCTTTCGGTTTTATTTGCACCTTAGACATGTAGGGCCCTTGGTAGGGGGGGTGCTTGGACATCACTGCCAGCAAGCAGCGGATGTCCTCCTAGCACCCTACCCGCCAATTTTAACCGCACCTTAGACATTTAGGGCTCCTTGGTGGGGAGGGTGAGGGGACGTCACTGTGAGTAATCAGGAGACGTCCCCTTAGTGCCCTACCCGCCAATTTTAACCGCACCCCCCTTAGTACACACACCCCTCCCCCCTCAATATATACATCCCAACATAAACACACACACATGCACACACACACTCTCTCAAACACACATACACGCACACACATTTTGCAAGGAAGGTGGGACCTAGGACCATCTGTCCCCTGCCTCTTCCCTGGTGGGGGGTACGGGCCCCTTTGCAACGGCGGCTGTGTCCCCGGGGTGCTGGCTTCCTGGGCCCGGCGGTGCTCTCTCCGCGCGGTGGGGGGGTTCACATTACATCTGAGCCGGGGGTGTTCGTGTCCCTGGGGGGTGGGTTCTGGTCCTTGCTCCTGAGTGCTGGGCCCCGCCAAATTTCCAACTATGGCCGAGCCTGGTCGGGCCATATTTACAACACCCCTTGTGGGCCCTCTTTTTTCCCCGGGGTTCCCCCCTTCTGGGCGGGGGCGGCGGGCCCCTGCCTCGCTCCTCCCTGGACCAACCGTGGGCCGGGCGGATGGCTGCCTGGAGTGCGGAGTGGGTCTCCCTTGGGGGGTCCTGGCCCGTACCTGGGGTTGGGGCGGGGGGATGCCCGGAACTCCTGGGTGGTGGTGGGGTGCTCGTCTGGGGCTGTGGGCGTCCTTCTCCGGTGGGGCCCTGCGTTGGGCTCTCCCGGCGCGGCGGGGGGGCTGCTCTCCTGGTTGGGCTGGGGCGGCGCCCTCTTTCCCTCCGTGCCTCCCTGCTCTCTGGCTCTGGGGGCCTTGCGGCGGCCCTGCTGGCCCTGGCCTGGGTGGCGGGCTTGGTCGCCCGGGCGGCGGTTGTTCCCTGCCGGTTCCCGTGTGGCGTTGGGGGGAATCCGGCTGCCGCTGCTGGTGCGGTGGGGGTCTTGGGGTGGGGATGGCTGGGCACTCTCCCTCCTTTTCACGTTCCACCATCCATTTTAGAAGAACATAAACACTCACCTGAGCACAGGTGTTAGCTCAACAGACTGAATGACTGAAAGATTTCACACTAGTTGGTTTTAAGGCATAAGTATGCGTGTGAACACTATCTGTTTTGTGTACATGTCGACAGGTGGACATTTTTGCAACTAACAGGTGTGTTTATAACATTTGAGTGTGTGTGTGGACAGGCTCCGCCCTTTTTTTTTTTTGTTGTTTTCTTTTACATTTGAACCTTACCATAATGATTAACAACCAGTAAACTTGTTGCTTTATGCTGCTTCATGGTCTTATCCCCCTTCCCCTCCTATTATCACCCCCTACCCCCCCTCTCTCTAACGTCCCTCTCTCTTCTTCCCCTCTTTCCTTTTCCGTCCGGTCCAACACCAAAGATTTTCAGACATGTTTGAAATTAATAAAGTTTGGCCTCAATTACAAAAGGGGTTTATTCAGACATACCTTTGGTTTGTCTGAAGATTAATAACCTCTCTTGTTAAAGTAAAATATGTCCAACCCAAGAGGCCCTCAGCTCTCATCTGTCTGCCTAGCTGTTGGACAGGACAAGTTAAAAAAAAAAAAAAAAAAAAAAAAAAAGTCGTCAAATCTTGCCGGCAGTTAATGCTGACAACTCGGCATCACTTTTGTTAGAGACGACTACCTTGTTAGGTGGAACGGAGGGTTTGGTGGATGTAACCCGGGTTTTCCTTTTAGTAGACAGCGAGGATACTTCCATGGCGTATTCATGGTCATGTGTTGTCATCTCTGGGTTTTTGGATGCGGGAGTCGGCTTTTCCGATACAGGCTTTTCCCGTGGCATTCTAGGAGCTCTTAATATTGCTGTTGTTGTTTTTCTCACTTCGTTCTTGTCTCTTTACAGTGGTAAGACTTGAGAGTAATACAAAAAAAAAAGCAAAACTAGTTCAGCAGTTTGAAAATGAGGTCAAAAGGGATATTTTGGGACCGGACCGTCGCAGCTCACAAAAAGTTGCCTGCACGGACCGCCATCTTAGCTCCACATGACCGGTTTGTTTATATCGAGCTCCGAGCACCTAACTTTTTTATTGAGCTTTTTTGAAGCAGCAAGATTTTGCCTTTTCTCTAAAACGACCGGGGGACGTTGTGGATTGTAGTTTTTGGATACTTTTGACAAATTCCCACCATTCAAAATGCCAAAACCTCCTAAAAGAAGCGAATCTTCAAAAGAAAAAGAAAGCTCCGCTACCTTGTTACTAGCCGACGAGCACGACTACTCCGGCAGTAGCATGGACATACCTTCAGAGGAAGAATTTCCTTCACTCCCAGTGACCCCAAGTAAGCCTCCTCTTGCTAAAAAGCCTACTTTACCCTGGTCCATGAAGTCTCATGAAGCAGTCAATATGCTCGCCGATCTGATCAACTCAAGAAGCGATGCTCTTGAAAAAATGGTTGAAACTGTCCGTTCTGAAATTAAACTCATAAATGACAAAGTTGATGCTATGGAACAACGTGTGGAAAAAAATGAGGAATATACATCGAAATGCTTGGCACGGGTTGCAGATGTGGAAGCTTATGGTCGACGATGGAATCTGAGGCTCTACGGCCTTCCTGAGGCTGAGAAGGAAAACGTGCGCGAGGAGGTGATCAACATTTGCCAGCATGTTCTGCCATCAGAAAAAGAAAAGTTTCCCGATGCTGTTGATGTCGCTCATCGAATGGGAAGAAAACGCCAGGAGGACCCGAGGCCAGTGCAGTAGAAGGCATCAATCTCATTATTACTCAACTTGCAGATGACACTACACTTTTTCTAAAAAATGAAAAGCAAATTCCTGTTGCTTTTGACGTTATTGGGACATTTTCAAAGGCGTCCAGTCTTTGTTTGAACGTGAATAAATGCGAATTAATGGCAATTAAAGAATGTGCTGCTACCACTTTATATAATCTTCCAGTTAAATCTAAAGTGAAATATTTAGGTATTTTAATAACAAAAGACCAACAAGCAAGAAACTCCTTAAATTTTAACCCAATAATAGAAAAAACTCAAAGGAAATTGAATCAGTGGCTCTCCAGAGATCTATCTTTGAGAGGAAGGATTTTACTCAGCAAAGCAGAAGGTATTTCCCGCTTAACATACGCAGCTTTGGCTTTACATGTTGATGATAAAATTATCAAAGAAATTGACAAAATGCTTTTTAATTTCATCTGGAAAAACAGAACCCATAACTTAAAAAAAATGTTCTCATGAACTACGATGACAAAGGTGGCCTCAATTTTCTCGACTTTTATACCTTAAATAACACATTACAAATTAATTGGTTGAAACAACTTTTCAGAAATCTCAGCTCCATTTGGAACACTATACCTCTTCATCTTTTATCTAAAGTTGGTGGTGTTGATTTCTTTCTCGTGTGTAATTATGATGAATGTTAAATCCCACTAAAGTTATCTGCATTTTACCACCAAGCCTTCCTTTCATGGTCCCTTGTGTACAAACACAACTTTTCCCCTCACAAATATTCTATCTGGAATAACAGAGACATTTTATATAAACGTAAATCACTCTTCATAGAACATTGGTTTCAAAATAAGATTATTTTTGTGTTTCAATTATTTAACAACCAGGGCTTACTTTTAACTTATGAGGAATTCCTATCTAAATGTAACTTCCCTGTTCCCCCTTTAGAATATGCTAGAGTGTTTGGAGCTATTCCCTCTGGTGTCTGCATGCTGTTTAAGTTCCAACACAGAGTTCATGTTGAGGAGCCTTTTCTACTCTCTCTCATTAATACTCCTGTGGGGAAAATATGTCTGACCGGTTATCCTAGGAAAAACAACAAAGCAATAACAACATTATTTCAAACAAACATTGTTTCACTACCTCGTAGCATGTCTTATTGGAACATGTTTGTTGAAGATATTGCATGGAAGGAGGTTTGGCAAATACCCAATAAATTTTTAATCACTAATAAGGTTAAATAAATTTCTTTTAAGATTATCCATATAATTTATCTATCTAAAACGTTTATTCAAAATAGATTTAAGTTAAACATTAAGAGATTTTGTAGTTTTGGTTGTAATTCCCCTGAAACAGTTATTCATCTTTTCTGGTCTTGTCCCAAAGTGAAGGTGTTTTGGCAAAAGGTGTGTGATTTCATTCATGATAAAATTGATTCTTGTTTTGTTTTATTCTGGAAAGATGTCTTGTTGGGTCTAATATCAAAACAGGACTGTGGTTTACTTTTAAATCTTTTACTCATTTTGGCTAAATTCCATGTCCATAAATGTAAATTTTCTGGTAGAAAACCCTGTTTCACTGTATTCCTTTCTGATTTAGGTCAATATATCAACAGTATTCGAAATTCAGAGAAGCAAAAAGCAATCAGAAAATTGTCTGTATGTGATAGATTCAGTATTTTTTCATAGAGTTTAACCCCCTGGCTTATTTCTATTTCTTGTTCTTATTTCTGTTTCTATTCTTGTTCTTCTGTATGTTACAGATGTGTATTTGATATTTGCAGTTGTGTTTTTTTTTATTGCATACCTAAAAGTACTTTCTTGTAAAACGGCATAATGTGCAATAAAGTTGTTTAAAAAATATCTCATTGATTCCAGTTTGGTGGAGCAGATTCAAGAAATGAACAGGCTGCATTTGGGCTGGAGTTCACCCCCCCCCCCCCTACTATAAACAGGTAAATGAGAACTCTTCAAACCAGGAGAAATCTGTCATTTTTCTGTAACTTTAGTTCTAAACTGAGTTTCTAGAAAATGACACGTCTCTTTAAATTGAAATGATTCTGTATTTTTAATGTATTTAGTATTTTATGAGACAAACATTGATGATGCACTTTATACATTCATGTGAATCTACTGTTTTACAAACTGTAATGACCAAAGTAATGGAGTAGACGGTCCCTGTAGTTACTTCCTGTGATTGTTAGTCAGAACAGAAAGAGTCTTTAACAGCAAAGAAGAAGGTTTTCTGCTCAGATGCTGGTTGGATGGTTGATCACAGGACAGAAACTCAGCAGATCACCTTCACCGCCTGAAGAAAGAGGATCAGAGGATAGGCGGCTTAGAAAGAAACTTCTCTTCTGTTTGTGGCAAAAGCTGAAAATTCTACAAATGTGAAAAGAATTTCAATGGAGTTGAAGTTCCAGAGAACCTTTGAGCAAACCTGTTTGGATGGTTCCCCTCCCGGACAGCAGGTGGCAGATGTGAGCAGGACGCTCAAAACCGGAAGAACAAGAAACTATCATGAACTGTGTTGCCAAATTGTGCGGTTTCCCACTTCTTTCAATACTTTTTTTTTCAAAGAATTTGCGGGTTTAGTTAGCTTTTAGGCGGGTTTGGTTTTTTTTTTTCCTTGTAGAAATATATTTCAACACATGAACATCCGTCATTCCTTAAGAAATAGTATGAACTAATAAAGGAAAAGGAAACAAAATGAAAACAAGATCATTTATAATCATAGTATTCAGTAACTGTCTATTAGAATGGAAGTAATACATTTAAAGGCTTTAATCGTTCTAATTGTTTTTATTTTTATTATGAAAGAATTAAAAAAAAATTTTTTTAATTAATTTTATTTTATTCAACAAATATTTTGTAATGGAAAGTTTTAAACCAATTTCTTTTTATTATGACTAAGTCATCAACGAGTTTTTCTGTCTCTCTCGATATTTTGTTATTATTTGTTGAGGAGTTACAGCGGTCCGCATTGCGCTTGCGCACCTGTTTTAGAGTACTTTTGGGCTGGAAAGCCGTAAATATCTGGCAACCCTGACGTCATTGCTGCCGTAGCAACAGTTGTCTTGAACCGTCATTCTTCGTCCACGTGTTAAAGATGAATCATCTTTGTGTCTTGACTTTCTTTTGTGTGGATTTATTCTGTAGAAACGTTCACGGTAAATCCATAAATGTTCTTTTTTTAGGTTTTATTGTAAAATATTATTGAAAACTTCAGTCTTTATGAAAAATAACTGTAAACTGATTTTTATTGTTTTCATTCTGAGACAAATGTTAAAAAAGGCAAAATTCACCACAATATATTTCACATGATTATTTCTGCTTATTGTTTTATATCAAGTGTTTATTTAAAATAAAATGTTTAGAGTCATAAAAATCATTCTGTTCAGATTTTCTTCATTAAAAGGAAAAAATGTAAATATTGTCTTTTTTCTGTAGTTTTTGAGGTTTTCGTCTGCTCCACATCCTTCAATGATGATGAGTCATTCTATGATTTAATGCTGACTCATCAGAAGTTCTGATTATCTGGTTTTCTCCAGAAACTCTAGAATAAACAGTTTAAGTTCATAATTAATTTCAGGGTCAAAGTTTTTCCTTCATTACTGATCACTAATAGGATGAAAATACACCTCAATGTTTTCATTTACTATTAAAAACTAATAAACAATACATTTATTTATTCTTTCTGTTATGATTTTAGATTTAAGATGTGCTAAAAAGAAAGAAAACTAAACATCGAATTTGGATACAAAAAAATGACATCAGCACAAACAGAATGGTCTTTACATTTGAATCAAGAAGACATTTTAGTACATTTTGTTCTTGTTATGACACTCTGGTTAAAATTTGTCGATTGTCTCTTAGAAGCTGTGAGAGAAAAAATAATGAAAAGGTTCTTTTATTTTATTAAAAACTACAAATCCCAGACTTCCTTGTTGAAGCTGCAGCCATTAAAGGTTGAAAAAAGATTGAGTATTGGTGGAATGTTGGCATTTTCCTCCGGCATCCTTTTCATCTTTAGCAGACTTTCCCTGTTAAAAAAACATGAACTTGTCTTTGTTGAACGTTATGCTGATGACACCTGCTTCTCTCTGAAGCTATGTTCCCTCAGCAACGCTCCTTCATGCGGCCACTTCCAATAAAAAGTCCATCTAAAGGCGCGTAAATCACACCTGTATTCATTCGTAGCTACAAGTTCTACAACTGTTTACAGACTCTGCGTACAAAACACACGATCATCGATGACCAGTTAAACCAGGTTGAACCTTGACCAATCAGGGACTCTGAAAGTGACGTTTGGATGACCTCCCTTACAATTCACAGAGTTTCCACTTTTGTGCCCCAATAGCAGGATTTGCACTGCTTTGATTTTACACATCAAGTAGTTGGCAGTCATGTGCTAGTAAAAAGAAAAACCAACAAAAGAAGCCCCTCCCTGCTGGTTCAGTGTGAACATGACCGGCTAAAGAAGCTGTGTTTAGCTGTTCTTGAACATGCGTCACATGACCAGTGTGTTCGTAGCTTCAGAGGTTTTTGGTTGTTTCCTCTTGACAGGAAGTTCGGTGGAAAACTCTGATCTGTAATCGTCTCCTGTTTGTCAGATTCTAGAGGTTTCTTGGTCGTCACACGTCGTTCCTGTCCGTCTGCTTCCAGGTGAAAATCTTCTGTCTGTTTATTCTGGTGATGATGTCATCCTGCCGTGCCGCCTGGACTCTGAGGAGGATCTGCAGGATCAGGCTGTGGAGTGGACCAAACTGGAGGTCAAGCCCGATCCGGCGGATCCACAGGGCCGCGTCCCTTTTGTGTATTTTTACCGGAACGGGCAGACCATGACCACAGTTATGATGGAGTCGTTGATCCCGAGAGTGTCTCTGAACCAAGACGGACTAAAACGAGGAGACGTGACGTTAAAGATCAGGAACGTGTCGCTCCAGGATGAGGGGAAGTACAGCTGCTTCATTCCTGGGAAGAACTTCAGGGAGACGGTTCAGCTGGTCGTTGGTGAGTTTGCTCTGCAGGTTCTCCCTCACATGAAGAACATTTGTCCTGAACAGCAGGCAGGAAATGATGTCATCTCTTTGTTTCAGAGCCAAACGGAGTCAGAGCTCCAACCATGGAAACATCCCAGGTTGACATCATCTCCACTCCAGATCCAGGAGGAGACCGGATCTGGATCAGTCGCTCCAGACCGGCTCTCTGGATCCTTCTTGGAGGCTGGACCTCATTGATCCTCTCTGCTGTTTGTGTCCTTAAAATGAGAGACAGAAAGAAAACGTAAGTCACAGATTCACTAAACTTTAGTTTCTCCTGTTGGAATGCAGTGGTCCCCAAACCCGGACAGCAAACCGGTTCTGGTATCGATCTGCAGAGAAAAAAACAAGAATTTCCTTTTTTCTGTTGTATTTCTAGTCAAATTCTGAAGGAAGTTTTATTTTGAAAAACTACTGGATTCTCTCCTCCACATCCGGTCATTCTTGATGCTTGTGGAGGTTCTGTGTTGAAAATCCATCCACTACTTTCTTAAAAGTTGGACGAGGCTGAAGTTAGTGTCTGATTTGATTCTCTTCCACTTTGACAGTTTTGGGTTTAAGGAAAAATCTGGATCACATTTGAATGTTTCCTGCATGAAACATAGAAAACAAATCAAGTTTAAATCATCTGCAGATATTTGACAGAGGATGAAGATGAACTTTAGCCTCCAAAGTTAAACTGGAAGCTACAAAAATCAGACGCCAACTTCATCCTGGCACAGGCCGGTCCGTGAAAATATTGTCTGACATTAAACCGGTTCAGATGAATGTTTTTATTTTCATTTAATGAAAGCATTAAAATATGCTGACTCATCAGAGCTGCTGCTCCGTCTCTACAGGTGAAGGTTCAAGCAGCCACATGGGGGCGCTAGAGACCTGCTACTGTGACAACCTGTGAGTAGAAACCTGAATAAAGAACTCTCAGCTGTTTAAAAACTGCATTAGGAAAATAAATCTGGACTTTTATTGTGAAAGAGGACCAGAACAGGGTCAGACTGTTGAAAAACCAGAATTTTGGACTCTAATCCAACGTTTTAGTGACATCATCTCACCTCCATCCCACCTTCTCCTCTGCATCCTCCACCCTCATGTCCTCCTTCTCTCCATCATCCACCTCCTCTTTGGTCTTCCTCCTCTTTCCTGGTGTCTCCAACCTCTTCCTCCTTTCAGCAGCATCATCACTCTTCCTCCTCTCAGCGTCTCCATCTGCTTCCCTGCATTGATCTCCAACATCTCCATGATCTGTTCCTCTGATGGATGGACTCCTTCCTGGTCTTCTTCTCCGTGGTTCTGGACTGTGAATGAGTTCCTCCTTAAATGAAGCGTCCCTCTGGTTCTGGTCCAACCTTAGAAGGTGTTTCCTCAGCTCTGACTGAAGGTTGAAGGTTGAAGCTGCAGCTTCTGACCTCCTTTCTCCTGAAGGTCCTGCTGCTGCTGCTGCTGGAAGAATCTTCTCAGACTGAGTCCTACAGGGATGGAGCTCCACGCTAGAACCATCAGAAATGACATCATTAGACATCTTCATGTTTTTCTGGACAGAAGTTTGTCGGTTTCAGTTGGACTTCATGCCTGAGAGCTCCTTCATCTGCCCACTGGATGTTCAGCTCCTCAGTTTCCTCCAAACAGCAGGTTGAAGTTGACGGTTGGGATCCGTCTGACTTTGCTGCAGTCGTCTCCTGGATTTCAGGAGCTTTGTTTCTGTTCTGCTCAAATCCCAGCAGAGGTCCTGCTGCTGGTTCCAGAAAACCAACTGGAAATGAAAGCTGAAGGTTTTTCCTGGACGGACTCTGGAATGATGGAAGTGGAGACACTTTTCTGGTGTCTAGTGTGACATCGTCCTCTTTTGGAACACCAGAAGACCCAATCAAAGCTCCAACATCTTCCTGACAGTATTTCTGACAGAAGATCAAAGCAGAAAGATGGAAGTGGTTTCCATGGAAACGTCTGTCAGCTGCTCCTCCATCCAGAGGAAAAGAAAACCTTCATTTCTCTGTGAAGAACTCTGAATGGAGAGGAAGACTGCTGTGTTTGATGGTTACAGCAGAAAACAGGTGTGTGGTCACATGACTTCCAGCCTCTGAAGAACGGAACCATCAGAGGAACCAGATGAGGAGAAACGTCTAAACGTTCCAGCAAGAAACAGAAGAAAAGATCCAGACCAGAAACGCAGGAGGGTTCATCTTTTTATTGATTTGACAGTGAAATATCTCTTTCTTGAATAAAAAAAAAAATAATGAATAAATAAATAAATGTCAAAGTATAGAAATTGTGCAGTTTGCATTTATTTGTTGCAGAAAATAAGAGTTCAAATATCAAAGCAGCTTCTTGGGAAATTAAAGGCAAAGAAAATCACGACATCATGTCAACCCTTTCCACACAGGTGGAATTTTTTATTTATTAATTTATTTTCATTTTTAGACTTTATCATTATTTATTCACTTATTTTTTTTATATTTATAAGTACCCTATTTGTTCGTCTTATTCTATTTTATTCTGTAATTTGAAGTTAGATTCCTTTAGTTTGAAGAGAAAAGGAATTTAAATTTCTATGTATGTATTATAGAGATTGACAATAAAGTTTACTTTGAGTCTTGAAACAAAAGGAATTTTCTAATAAATGTACTACAGCAGCAGAACAATATTATTATTTGTGTAAAAACAACTACAGCTGTAATTTATTGACAATCTAACTCTGACTGTTGATTTAAAAGATGAACACAAATTAAAATACTCAAGTGCTCATGTCAAAGTTCTTTAATGCAAAGAGCTCCGTAAATGGCATCCATATGATCCATATTTCTATCCAAAAATTCAATTATTATATCTTGATCAAATACTTAAATATTGAAATAGCAAATTTAAAAGACAAAAACAACTAAAACCACGGCGGCCGTGGTGCAGTGGTAGTGCGGTCGACTCATACTTGTAAGATTGCAGGTTCAATTCCCGCCTTGCACACCCACGTGTCAAAGTGTCCTTGGGCAAGACACTGAACCCCACCTTGCCTCTGGTGGGAGGCTGGCGCCAGTGTTCGGCAGCGGAGCCGCCATCAGTGTGCGTGCGTGTGTGTGAATGTGTGTGTGTGTGCATGGGTGAATGGGACTGTGACTGTAAAGTGCCTTGGGCCTCCATAAGAAAGTAGAAAGCGCTATATAAGTATACACCATTTAAAAGCTAAAAAACACAATAATTCTTACAGAAAACACCAACAAAATATTATAGAAATAATATATAAAAGATGGTGTCATCATTACAGTGTTTAACTTTACAAAAAACAAAATATATATAGAAAAGCACAAAAACAAACAAATATAAAACATTAGGTGCTTTGGATGTGCAAGTTTTTCTGTGCAAGGACTGCTCTGTGTTTAAAGTGGTGGTGCTGGTGGTGGTGGGTCATTTCCTCTCTTTTTTCTCCCATATCCATGCTTCTGTAGCTCAGCCCTCCAATTGTCAAATGACTGAGTCTCTGTTGCTTCACAAAACCAGTTCCCAAAGTTCTGACGGTGGGATGGCGGCTGTCTGTTTCCACCGCATTTGCTGCACGTTATGGTTTCTGTTTTTTTATGTATTTCCTTTTCATAATACCCATTTTTTCTGCTTCCATTTTCCGCTTTCGGTATTGTTGTGTCGTGTATGGCGTGTTGGAAAGAGGCTGAGGTGATGGCGGCACAGCGAGTATGATCGGCACGGCAGGAAGAGGAGGCAGGACAAAACTGAATGGGACGTTTAAAACGGGAGGAACCAAAACCTGTGAGGTGGATCCTGATGGGATGATGAAGGGTGTAGAACTCAATTGGGGTGCTAGTGCCTGCAGCTGTGGCTTTGCCTTAAGTTTTGCCTCCCCAGCAGTGTTGGGCGGAAGCAGAAAAATGTGCGGCATAGCTGAGGTCCCCACCTGTAAAGGTGTTCCTTTCTGGAGATCTGGGAGTTTTTCTGTAGTTGCCATGGAAGCAGCAGGTTGTGGGATGCCCTGCTTTAAAATGAGTTTTTCTTGTGCCCGGCACCGCCTGCTGTACCTGTAAATATGTGCAAAACCAAAAGGTTCAACAATAGAATCAAAACAGGGTAACAGCCCCAGCTGCCTTTGTGTTTATAAGATGCAAGACAAATGAAAAAGCCCCTCCCTCCTATTTTTTGATTAAACTGTTTGGATTTTCCTCTATGCATTCTAGAGGATACAGCTTCTTATCTTTTTCTGTTTGAAGTTGAAAATGTATTCCTAAAGACTGAAAATGTCATCTATTAAATCATTCTAATGTACTTACCATTGTGTGACTGTAGCAGCATTTACTTCTGGGAGCTGGATGCTGGTCTCACTCATAATTCTGGCATTTAAGACGATGCTCTCTCTAATTGTCCTGTACATCCGCACCACCATAGTGAACCGAGAAACCACCAGTGTACCTGAATGATTCCAGCTGTGTCAGCAGTTAGGGAGCATTATTCTAAACCCAGGTGTGACTGTGTCCACCACCACTGCATTTCCTGGAGCCACAACATGCAGTGAAGGCTTCATTCCTCTTTCAGCTGCATCTGCTGTCCCCGGGTCACTCTGATACACCCAAAGAAACAAAGACGGGCCTTGGAGGAAGATAGCAGGGTCCACAAAATAAAATGGAAAAATACATGCCATTTGTTTAGTATTTTTAAAATGTACTATTCTTATTATTGTAAGTGTCTTAAATGCATTCCAAAGAAAAACAAGAAAATTACAGTAATTTATCAAAATATATAAAAATGTTGTTATTTTGAATTGTTTTTTGCCTTTGCCTTTTCTTTATTTTATTTTATTTTATTTTTTTCCGTATGCACATTTATAACGTTTGTTCGTCCTAACTTACAATAGAATGTCTTTATTTCTATAGCACTTTCCCCAGAACAAATCAAAGTGCTTTACAAAGAATATAAAATCATATCAAAACACAAAAAAGTAACAAAATACAATAATGAAACAAAAAACAGTACAATGTAGTAAAACAAAGACTAAAATCAAATTAAAAGTTCTCCTTTGTGAAACCGTCTTTACCTGAGATTTAAAACCATCAACGGAGTCGATGTGACGCAACGACAGTGGGGGGGGGGGTCCAAAGAGCAACAGCTTGAAATGACAGATCTCCACTTAAACACCATCAGTGTTACATTGATCCCTACAGGAAAAAGTAGAGAAAATCGATTGATTTATGGTAAATCTATTGTTAACTTTAGGACTTTTTGTTGTCTCATTATTTACTATTATTATTTATTGTTATTGACTTACTATTGGTTCATTATTATTTGTTATTATTGACTATTGTTTGTGTAGCCCATGAAATATGTTTTGTATTAATTTCACCAAAATCGCTTTTGTTGTCTTTATTTTGTTGTTTTTATGGGAATGTTTTAAGCAGAGACTTTTATTTTGGTGGTTCTCTGCTACTTCCTGTTGTTTCGCGGCATCCACCTCAGTCTCTGTGAGGACGGCCGAGAGGAGGTTTTTTTTTTTTTTTTTTTTTTTTATTTGAACTTTAAACATACACATAACTACACACAAAGAAGAGAAAGAAAAAGAAAAGAAAATAAATAACTAAAACAAAATATATAGAATTGTAGTTTACAATACTAGGGATTGTGATACAGCTTGTGATCTTCAATGAAAATACACAGTTTTATTGCATTTTTGTTTTTCATCAATGTCAGAGATTTAAAATATAAACTGATTTCTTTAAAAAATGTATTGAATAACGGTTTGTTTTTTAAGAATCTGCACTTGTGAATGAAAAATTTACCAGATATTAACAAGGTATTGAATGTCAAATCAAATAGATTATCACCAGAAACTACTCCAAATAATATACTGTGCTTTTGTAAGTGAATAGAAATAGGGAAGGGAAACTTTGAAGAGCACCAAAAAAAGAAATCCTCCCAAAAACTGTAAACATACATACATTCAAAAAACAAATGATCAAGTGTTTCAATATTTGTATCACAAAAAGAACAGTTATTCTCTGGAAAACCAAAACGTATGTGTAACAGTTCTTTGCATGGATAGACTGCATTCATTATTTTAAAATGGATTTCTTTGTATTTTGGGAAAATTGGATATTTAATGAACTGAGACCTCAACTTGCTTATTTCCTCTCCTGTGTAATGCTGTGACATAGAATGATTTTTGTCAGATGTTGGAAACAGTTCTCTAACAAATAAAGATCGTATAAATGAGTTTGGAAGTTTTGAATGAAGCGGTCGACCATCAAACAACAGAGATGGAAGCTGAACTTGAACATTTTGAACCAAACTGGAGGACATTTGGATCAAAGTCTGAGGGATTGCTTTGATCACATTGTTATATTGTTTTCTATCATTTAATTTAAACTTACTGGAAAAAGTTTCAAATGAGATAATGTTTCCATTGTCATTCATAATATGTAGTAATGACCAAATGCCGTTATCAATCCAATTTTTGTAAAATAAAGATTTGTTTCTACATAAAACATACCGACAGTTCCATATGGGAGTATTGTGTGGACTAAAGTTATGTTTGTATATGAGTTTCCAGTACAGTAACACCTGCTGATGATAAGTAGAAAGTTTAATAGGAAGTTTTCTGTAATCAAAGTCACATTTTAGAAGCAACTCAATGCCCCCTAGATGAGAGAAGATGTTTGAAGGAATATGAAACCAAATATTTCTTTCATTTTGCAGAAAAGACCTAAGCCAATTTATTTTAATCATACCATCCAAACTTTCAAAGTCTATGGCTTTAAGTCCACCTGCACTGTAATCCTGAATTATTGTTCCTTTTTTTATGTAATGGGTTTTGTTTTTCCAGATGAAGTTGAAATTGGCCTGGTTTATTTGTTTCCTCACAGATTTAGGAATTGGGAGTGAATATGCTGGATAAATGAATCTGGATAAACATTCTAATTTAGTTAAAAACACTCTGCCCAGAATAGAAATGTCTCGCTGTGACCACATGTTTAGATTGACTTTACATTTTTCTAAAGTTTTCCATAAGTTCATTTCCTCCATTGTTTTGCTGTCTTTGGTGATATGAACACCAAGATATTTCACAACAGTCCTAACAGAAATGTTATGAATTACTGACTGATCAGAATGGTGAACTGGTAATAATTCACATTTGCTAAGATTTAGTTTTAAACCAGATGCTTTAGAGAAGAAATCCACGGTCTGAATGATGTCAGGTATTTGATGACTGTCCTTCATGAATGTGGGCGTGTCGTCTGCCAGCTGAGTCATCAATAACTGTTCTCCCAGAACACTAAGTTTACTGAAACCAGAGTTTTTAATAAGTATTGATAACATTTCTGTTGCTGTTATAAAAAGTAACGGTGAAATTGGACAACCTTGTTTAATTCCTTTGTTAATTAAAAACCTGGGAGAAATGCCATTTGGTAAAATAATTACACTGTTTGTATCATTATAGATTGTTTGAACAAAACTTATGAAATTAGGTCCAAATCCAAATATTTCTAAAGTCTGAAACATAAATTTGTGTTCAACCGTGTCAAAGGCTTTGAAGAAATCCAAAAATAAAATGAAGCCATCATCCTCAATTAATTGATTATAGTCAATCAGATCAAGAACTAACCGGATATTATTGTGAATTGAACGTCCTTTTAAGAATCCTGATTGTGTGTCTGAGATGATCTGATTCAGTCCTGTTTTTAATCTAGATGCATAAATGTTGGTTAAAATTTTATAATCACTATTAAGGAGGGATATTGGCCTCAAATTATCAATTAGTCTGGCGTCTTTCCCAGGTTTAGGAATCAGGGTGATGACGCCCTGCTTCATGGTAGTTGGAAGGATGTTCAACTCAGAAATTTCCTTTATGACCAACAGAAACTGCTCTTTCAAGTGTTCCCAGAAATGTCTGTAAAAGTTAATAGTAAGCCCATCAGATCCTGGAGATTTATCTAAAGCTAAACTTCTCATGGCTTTTTCTGCTTCTTCCAGAGTGATTTCTGCTTCACACACTTGTTTAAAGTTTTCATCCACTTTAGGAGCCAAATCCTTGATGTGATTAAAGAAGCGATCAACATCCTGAGATGAATAAGAAGAAGAGTACAACCCGCTGTAAAACTGGAACATTTCTCTCTTAATTTCCTCCATATTTGTACTTTCCCTGCCATTAATTACTAATTTGTTAACAGCATTTTTCTCTTGTCGCCTTTTTTCTAGTCTACAGAAGTAAGCCGAACTTTTCTCTCCCTCTTCAACCCATTTAGCTCTGGATCTAATAAAAGCACCTTTGGCTTTAGAGACGTACATGTTATCCAGCGAGGTTTGCAGGAATGAAAGTCTCTGTTTCTCACCTTCACTCAATAGAGATTTACAGCACATAGAGTTAATTTCTCTGATAATTTCCATTTCTTTTTGTTTTCCATCTTTACTCAATCTTTTGCTGTGAGTTATGGAAATCTGTCTTGCTTTGAATTTAAAAAATTCCCATTTGTCCCTCTGAGTGGTAAACTGTCTGTCTTTAGTTATCTTTTGGATTTCATTTATAATCGCTTGAGAATAAACTTCATCCTCTAATAGACTACAGTTGAACTTCCAGTAACCTTTGTTTATAGGATTATTGCGAGGTTGAATAATAAGTTTAATCATAGAATGATCTGTTAATGGTGCAGCAGAAATATTGGCTATTGATGTAAAATTCTGTTGATTTTCATTTGTTAACCAAAAATCCAACCTAGATTTAGCAGATCCGTCCGGTTTAAACCAGGTGAACGCTCGAACATCAGGATTATCACGGCGCCAGACATCAGAAACATTTAAATCTCTACATAAATGAAGAAGAACTGGATTATAATGATGATTTTGAAATGCTGAGGGAAATCTGTCAAGGTATTCATTTTCCACCATATTAAAATCACCTCCAATGATGAGATTATTGCTAGGATATCTTTGGTTTAGCTCTTTAACAGAATTTGTAAAATCTGAAAACATGATTTTGTTTTGCGCTGCAGAGTTATATCCATATACATTTCCCAGAATAATAAATTTATCATCTTTCATAAAAACGCAAACCAACCAGTGACCAGAACCATCTCTTTTTGTAACTAAAAGCTTGCCAGGAAAACTATTCAGCAGTATAGCGACCCCTGCTGACCGATTGGTGCCATGAGAGAAAAGGATTTTATCTCCCCACTGATTGGCCCAAAACTTTTCATCAGTCTCGTTGGAGTGAGTTTCTTGTAAACAACAACATTGAACTTTTTGGTTTTTGCAAAATAAAAAAAGTGATTTTCTTTTAACAGAATCCCTAATACCCCTAGTATTTAGCGAAATGAAAGACCACACAGAACTTAAAGACATAAAATAAAACACAGAAGGATATAAACAAAAAAAAACGAGAAAGTTTAAGATAAAAGAAGCTGGTGTCTTAAATTAAGGGTTAGCTGTGCCCCTAACTATTTACTAAATATGAAACTGAGAATTTTACCATTATATGATGATTTTCATGAAAATGTTTCACTGGAAAACAGTATAAATTGTTATAACAAATTATATAACCATATTAATTAAAACCTTTCGCATCTTAGAAAAAATACTTTAAAAAAAGGTAAAATGTAAAAATAAAGGATAAAATACTTAACTTAGATTTGCTCTATTATGTAAACAAAATGACTCAAATGTTAAAACTTAGAATAACTAGAGTAAAAAACAATTTAAACAGAACGATATGAACTCTTTAATGCAAAATAGGTAGGTCACCTCCTTGTAAATATTTCACTCCATAGTGACTCTAATCCCGTTGATGTATCCCACATGGCCCCTGTAATAGACGTTCTTCCCTTCAGCTCGGGCCCGCTCCATCTTGGGCCAGACGGCCGCTCGAGCTTCTCGGTCTGCTTTGCTGAAGTCCTCCTTGAAGCGGATCCCCAGGTCTTTGCAGATCTGGCAGTTCTTGGTGATCTTCCAGAAAGCATCTCTATGGCGCCTCGTGACGAACTGCAGGATCACCTGGCGATGTCTTCCTTCCTCCCTCCTCCCCAGTCGATGAACCGTGTCCACCGTCGTGTCCATCACGTCTGCCCACTGTGGTGCGATTTTGGACAGGATTCCAACCACATGTTCCCTGATGTTCTCCTCATCCTTTTCTTTCAGTCCATGAATTTTCAAGTTCCATCTTCGTTTGTATCTTTCCAGATCTGCAACTTTTTCCTTCAGTTCTAGGTTCTCTTTCACGATCCTTGGGATTTCTCTTTCCAACGTTGCGATCTTTGCCTTACAGTCTTTTATTTCAGCCGCGTTCATCTCAACGAGCCGGGAGATGTTTGCCACCATTACGGTGTTTTCACGCAGCTGACTTCCAAAATCTTCTATTTTGGACGTCAGCCTTTCAATTGCAGCCAAAACCGCATCTTCAGATCTGGAAATACTAGACTCCTGTCCCGCTTTCACCTTCAAAGGTGGTCCCGTGGACTTTGTGGGAGTAGGTGGTGGTTTCCTTTTCGCACTAGAAGCGACGTCCATCTGGGAATAGTCATGCTCGCTCATCATGGCCGACGGCTGCAAAGTTGGAGCTTGCTTCGGACTTGTTTTTTTCGTCGCCATTAAGCAGAAAAAGGGGAACTCACCAAGATGTTTTTTTTTCCCAAAACGAAGATAAAGTTAACGCGCAACTGCTCTCCAGTCAAACCGTTCTCTCTCAGTTTTCAAATTCTGACATTTACCGTGCAGATCGGGGCAAAAGGCGAGAGCTTAGCGAGAGACGTCCGCTCAGTCCGCCATCCCAGCCGGAACCTCACGGCCGAGAGGAGGTGTGTGTGGAAGAGTGAGACCCGGGGGGTATTCCAGGAAGCAGGTTATGCTAGCTCCCACGGTAAGTTTGAGGCTAAGGAAGTTGATAACCTCAGTTTTCGGTTCCAGAAATGGAGGTATGTTTCAGGGTAGGTCAAGTTGCCACAGCAACTCATGCTCTGAACATAACCTGGTCTGGAGCAGGTTTAGTTGAAGCTTAGTTTGTTTTCAGAGAGGTGAAGCAGCATGGCGTGTCCATTTGAAGATGATTTAGTGGATGAAGAAGCTCAGATAATACTTTTTCTACCGTGAGAGGGTGATAAGACCACATATGGATGCTGGAAATATATATATTTTTTTACTTTGATCTAACTTAATTATTTGTTTCAGTTCAAATAAATCATTTTTGTAAGTCGGTTTAAAAATTACACGTAATTTTCAGACGATTATTTTACTTTCATTCAAAGTAATTCAATTAAAAAGGTGTAACTTTGGTGCTGCTGTTAGGGCGGCACCGCAAAGGATTGTGGGATATCATTCCCTTTTGCCTGTCTGGACGGATTTGAGTTATTTTGCCGTACTGAGCTTACGTCTCTGCACCATGAGTGAGAGTAAAGGAGAGGATGGTTAGTTTATATAGCACTCCTACGGCTTGGCATTGAAATGACAATCAAGGTAAATTCTTTAACGGATTTTTGCACTCCGTGCATTATTCCCCCCGTCTTTTTTATTGTTATAAAAATGAGAATATCTGCCCGCTCAAACTTAGGCATTTGAGAGTTCAAGAAATGTAATTAATTAAGATGGAAAAAAATATTAATTGAATTAGAGTAATATGGCATTTAGTTAGATAAATACGTAAATTTGACTTGTATAAACAATTATTGAGTTTTATAGACGTAAGAAATTAGGTTGAATAAACTTTAACTCGATTTGTTGTTACCAATAGAAGTAATTCATTTAAGTTGGCAAAATTTGATGAGTTATATATATATGTGCGTCACAAGGAAAATGGAAATAAGATCAGAAACTTGTGCGTTTACTTTGTCTACTCTTTTTCTACACGCAGAAACTCTTTTTTTGATGATGCAGCCGTGTTACTTTTTTGATGGACGTGTGTAATCTTCATACGCCGTCATTAAAACCTCAGACTACGTCTCACTGAAGTACAGCGTTTTCTTTTTTTTCACCACGCGTTTCCATGGTGACTCCAGAAATCGGCGATCCATTGAGAATGTCTTTATTTACCTGCTGTGCACGCCCATTAACCCAGGGTTACCAAGTCGAGCGTAATTACGCCAACTCATATCCGGTCTTTTGGAACCGACATACCCCGAGTAAGCAAGTTCAGGCGGATTTCAGCCAGAGTTCAGGCTTATAGTCAGGCTAGTTTAAACATGCTTCCTGGAATACCCCCCCGACGCGACGTTTATGTGCTGTATTTTTGTTTTCACACAGTAAATTCCCTCATATGATGGCAATCCCGGTGTGAGACTCTTTATTCATTGAAGACACAACGCAGAAGATTTTAGCCGATGCTGCACACACACAGCAGCAAGAGTGCGCCCGGCTACATTGGGCATTTCTAAATAACTTAATCACATGTCACAGAGGAACTGCGGGTGTTTGACAGCTCCTCGACAGTTCGCCGCCGGGCGATCCTCTGGAAGAGAAATGATCTTGATTCTAGAGCTCTGCTAAGTTAAAAACAATGTTTTGTTGTTGTCAGGCCACAACAGCTGGGGGGTATTCCAGAAAGCAGGTTATGCTAGCTCTCACGGTAAGTTTGAGGCTAAGGAAGTTGATAACCTCAACTTTCGGTTCCAGAAATGGAGGTATGTTTCAGGGTAGGTCAAGTTGCCATAGCAACTCATGCTCTGAACATAACCTGGTCTGGAGCAGGTTTAGTTGAAAGTTAGTTTGTTTTCAGAGAGGTGAAGCAGCATGGCGTGTCCATTTGAAGATGATTTAGTGGATGAAGAAGCTCAGATAATACTTTTTCCACCGTGAGAGGGTGATAAGACCACGTATGGATGTTGGAAAGATAAACTTTTTTACTTTGATATAACTTAATTATTTGCTTCAGTTAAGATAAATCATTTTTTTAAGTCAACTTAAAAATAACATGTAGTTTTCAGACAATTATTTTCCTTTCATTCAAATTAATTCAATTAAGTAGGTGTAACTTTGGTGCAGCTGTTAGAGCGGCACCGCAAAGGATTGTGGGATATCATTCCCTTTGCCTGTCTGGATGGATTTGGGTTTAGGTGTGGGTTTTTGACCAAATGTGTTTAGTTGTTTAGCTGTTTTACTGTGTTTTGCGAGTTATTTTGCCGTACTGAGCTTACGTCTCTGCACCATGAGTGAGAGTAAAGGAGAGGATGGTTAGTTTATATAGCACTCCTACGGCTTGGCATCGAAATGACAATCAAGGTAAATTCTTTAACGAATTTTTGCACTCCGTGCATTATTCCCCCCGTCTTTTTTATTGTTATAAAAATGAGAATATCTGCCGGCTCAAACTTAGGCATTTGAGAGTTCAAGAAATGTAATTAATTAAGATGGAAAAAAATATTAATTGAATTGGAGTAATATGGCATTTAGTTAGATAAATACGTAAATTTGAGTTGTATAAACAATTATTGAGTTTTATAGACGTAAGAAATTAGGTTGAATAAATTTAACTCAATTTTTTGTTACCAATATAAGTAATTCATTTAAGTTGGCAAAATTGGATAAGTTATAAATATATGCGTCACAAGGAAAATGGAAATAAGATCAGAAACTCGTGCGGACCTCGTACGCCAACTCATATCCAGTCTTTTGGAACCGACATACCCCGAGTAAGCAAGTTCAGGCGGATTTCAGCCAGAGTTCAGGCTTAAAGTCAGGCTAGTTTAAACATGCTTCCTGGAATACCCCCTTGATCGTATAATCAATGAATCGAACAAAAACACCTCCTTTTGTCGAAGGAGGGAGGAGTGACTTGCTGCTGCATTCAGCTCCTGCATCTTATGGGGAATGTGACAGGAACTCTCCTATCGTTCTTGTCGCTCCAGTCGCTCCTGTGACAGGAACGACAGAACGATAGGAATGTGACTGGAGCGTAAGGAATGTGACTGGAGCGTAAGGAATGTGACTGGAGCGTAAGGAATGTGACTGGAGCGTAAGGAATGTGACTGGAGCGTAAGGAATGTGACTGGAGCGTAAGGAATGTGACTGGAGCATTCCTGTCGCGTCATCTGGTCTTCAAAAGAGGAGCTTGCGTTTTGCTGCTGCAGTAGTGTCTGATTTTCAGCTTCCAGGCTCAAGTGCAGCTGAATAAGCATCTCGACCCTATTTAATAGCAGCAGCTCCGTCTTCCAGTCTCATTCAGGGTTCATGATGTCTGCAGCAGAGTTCTGTTGTGTTTCTGCTTCTAGTCTGTGGATTTCTGCATGTTTGTGGTTCTGGTTCTGTTCACATGTTGAAGGTAAGTTCATGAATGTTCTGTTATTTAGTTTAACTCTGGAGAAAAGTTTCTGTTTGATGTTTAGAAACTTCCACCTTTTATGGTGGCGGTTCTTTCTAAAGACTATTCAATGAACTAACGTCTGAATTTGTAGAAAGTTTGATGGATTCAGACCCAAAATGATGACAATGTGGAAGATTTGACACACAGTTACTTTCTAAGGGGAAATTGCATGTGTTAGATCACGGTTAGGTTAGGTCATCAAACGCTTCTTGATAGAAACCGCAGAATAGCAACACAAACACTTAGAAATATAGTAATTATACATTCATAGAAGACAGACTGATAAGACTGGAGCAGTGGAGCAGAGGATCCTGGGAGCTTTTAAGCTTCCCTCCAAGCCAGGCGATTGGTAGCAGCCTCAATCAGCTCTGCATAGGGGCGGAGTCAGCAGCTGTGCAGGAGCAGGACTTCTACAGGAGTTGAGAACACATGCATACACACACGCACACACAAGACAAGCAGACAACTACCAGGGGTCGTAACATAGTGTGAAATCTTACATTCATTCAATCATGCAAACTATTTGTGCGAAGGTGAGCTAACACATGTGCTCAGGTCGTATTTGTCGTATTATTTTTTATTTATTTGTTACATTTAATGTGTGTGGGTAGGGAGAGGGGAAGAATGTGGGGGGGGGGGGGGGGTGGAATAGAGTAAAAGGAAGAAAGGTGAAAAGGTGGGGGGTACAAGCACTGAAGTTATTATTTTAAGCTGTTACAATTATACCAGATCGTCTGGAAAGACAAATGTTACATCAAAGGTGAAAATCTGACACTTAGATGAGCGAAAAAAATCTGTCCATCAATACACTGTGGGTAAGGAGGAGGGATGAAGCAGACAGGGAGCAGTGTGGCAGTGTGCACGTGCACGTGGAGGTGGAGATACATGCATGCTGCCGACGTGAACCGTGTGTTCATAAGGGGAACCAGATCCTACCCAGCCAGACCAGCCAGACCAGGAAAGGGGAGGAGAGCCCCCCAGGCCAGGAGCCCCCCCAGCATCCGGACCCAGGCAGCCCTGGAGGGGGGGAGGAGGGGACCGCCCACCCCACCAGCCAGGCACAGAGAGGGCCCCCCTACAGGGGCCCCCCAGTGCCCAGAAGCATAAGTGAACCCAGTGTCCGGCCCCCAGGCCACGAGCGCTTAGCTGTACCAGGGGGCCACCGGGCGCCGGACACCGAGACAAAGGCCAAGGACGAAGCCAGGGCCCCCAGAACCCATGAGCCGTCCACCACCCGACCGGCGCCCCGTCTCCGCAAGCCAGCCCAGGCACGCGACCTAAGCACCCAGGGATCGCCACGCACCCACAGCCACCCCCCATAACCCTACAACCCTGCACACTACAACCCCCCCCGCCATAATATCTGAGCCCCCCTCCCCAACCCTCTCAGTGGGAGGGAAAGCCCCAGAGGGTCCCAGTGAGCCAGCCCCCAGGTCCGTCCCACCCATGCACTCACACACACATACTCACAATCATCTGGTTACCCTCCCCACCCCCCGCCGCCACGCAGTAACCCCCCCCCCCCCCAGCCGGCCGACCCCCAGCGCTGTATGCCCGACCATTCCCGCAGCCGACAGGACACCCATAAGCCCGGCCGCCCTGAGAGGACCAGGCGGGTGAAGACCGGCCGCCCCCCCCGACCCCACCCATGTATGGAGGTGTGGGAGTGCTGTGTGTGTGCTGCAGGTAAAATAGGAGGTCTCCTGCCAAGCCGCAGAGTCCCCCCCCCCGGGGTCCCTCTGTGAGGGGTGTGTATTTGCTGTGTGTGTGCTGCTAACATGCAGTGTGAGTGTCTACAGAGGAAGTTAAAATTGTGGGGGGGGCCAGCGAAAGGAGAGCACGGATGTTTCACCATGCCCCCCTCCACCAGACCCCCTCCACAAGGCCCTAGATGAATCAGAGTGTCTAATATGCAAGTAAAAAGCTGGGTGGAGGGCGGGTGCCAACGCGAACCCAGAGAGGGGCATCCCCAGTGAGCCCCGCCAGCATACCCCTCCCATCCAGTTCCCGGAGCCCTTTGTGCCTGTGTGCAATATTTGTTTGGGTGAGAGCGGGGAGGAGCAGGCGGATGGGCACAACCGGGGGAGAAGGCTCCCCCGAGCGACCGGCCCCCCCAGCCGGCCGCGGTAGGCGCCCCCCCTCCCAGAGCGGCCAGGCAGCCAGGAAGGGGCAAGCCAGCCGCAGTTGGAGGCCAGAGCCTCGTAGCGCCAAGAGACAGCCAGCAAGGAAGGGTCATTCCCTACCGGCCACGGGCAAAACACCGGCCATGGGCAGACGACCCCAGGCCCCAGAACCCCAAACCCCCCCCCCCCCCCCCCCCCCCCAGCCCCCGCCACGGCGACCAGCCACCCAGCACGGCACCCGGCCGCCGTTCCCGGTCAGCCGCACTGCCTACCCCGCGCCCAGAAGGCACCCGCCCAGGAACCCCTGCCAAGTTGCCGGCAGGGCGCGCGCCCCCACCACCACCCCACCCGGGCAACCAGAGCCCCGAGCCGGGAGAACGGGAGAAACTTTGTCCTTCCATGAAGCAAAATGAATCATGGTTTTGTTAATCAAAATGTCAGGGTTCTTCCAAATGGGGGTAAGTTTACATGGAAATAATGTGAGGTTGTTTTTTTTTAAGAAAATCCCACCAGGCTGCTAGAGATGAGCCGATGTTTAAACTTCTGAAGCAATTGTGTTGTTTAATTTTAGAACTGAAGAAAGGTAAATTAGAAATATCTAGGTTATCACAGAGATTTTGTTCTATGTCTAGCCAGGATTCATCTAGCACACCAGGATTCAGCCATTTTTGTACATAACACAATCTGTTCGCGGAGTAGTAGTCCTGGAAGTCTGGAAGGCCTAGTCCTCCTCTATCTTTAGGTTTTTTAATAGTTTTTAAACTGATCCGTGGGGGTTTACCTTCCCAGAGGTATTGGGAAATGAATGAGTCTAATGATTTGAACCAAGTAGTTGGAGGTTTGGAAGGAATCATTGAAAACAGGTAGTTAATTTTGGGGAGAATCGTCATTTTTATGGTTGCAACTCTCCCGATTAGAGAAATGGGTAGAGTTTTCCATCTAGTGAGATCAGCCTCCGTTGTTTTAAGTAGTTGGGTGTGGTTTAGCTTGAATAGATCAGAAAGCCTAGAAGAGATATTTATACCTAAGTACTTTATTTTGCCTGATTGTATTTTAGTAGATAACAGATAGGGTTGGGCGATGTCCCCTAATTTGGCCGTTGACGATGTCTGCTGTCAACCATCGGGATGGACGATGACATGGTCGGGGGGGGGGCTATTTTTTACATTTTTCGTTCTTATATAACTGCTATTTGTTATTTTGCTTTTTCATTTTATTTCCCAACTAATGGTTAATCCGCGATGATCCAGTATAAACTGAGGGAAGTGACTTTAACAAAAAAAAGTAACAAACAAAATAGAAAAGAAGTAGTCCACTCCCGCACTTAGCGGAGTGGACCGGCGGAGTGCGGATTTACAGCTTTGTGTTTGATGGGAAGGGGGGCGGGGGTACATGAGCGGTATGTGTGGCAGATTTAAGACTGCGATCCTTCCCGCAGCTCTAGGGGTACTACTAGCTACCGAACTCAGAACCGGGTCTAAACGTGTGTCTGAGCACAGCTCGGATCGTCAGCACACACAGAGGTTTGAGCATCAAAGCAGAAATGTCGCTCAGTCCTTAGAAAACATTCAAACAATCACGTGGATTTGTGTCTCCAGTTGTGTCCCGACTAAATAAAGGCTGATGTTATTCACAGCATGCAGCGCCACCCAAAGATAATGTTGTTAGCCCGTGTTAGCATACTGCTAATTCTGGCTCCATTCAGAAAAAGCACCGACCACACGGATTAAAATTCAAATGATGAGCGAACAGGTGTTTCATAATAACCGTAACATTATTAAAAGCACGTTTCGAAGATCATCTCGTATTTTACCGAGCTGACATGTCAATATATATAGCCGCTCAGCGCTGTTATCGTTTTGTATTGAATTGTTACATTCAAATAAAGTTTGGAAAAAAAGCCGCTCTGCGGAAGTTGTATTCCGTTTCCGGTTTTCAAACTGCGCATGTGCGAATGATTTATTCCGACCGAAATTGTGACCTTAGTGAACGTTTTTATATTCTGAAAACATTTTTCTGGGCCCATGAACACGGTTGGATTCTAATCCGACCATTGATCCCATCAAGATATTTTGTCCATGTAACCGCGGCTTATGGTGTCGACGCGCAACGCGGCGGGGGCGTGGCATCACGATGGTGGTCTCTCCATCGGGATGTCAGTCACCCATCACGATGGACGATGATATCGTCCATCGGCACAACCCTAATAACAGATTTAGATAATTGCAATTAATTGGTAGAATTGTGCTTTTAGACCAGTTTATGGAGTATTCTGAAACTGAGGAAAATCTATTAATTAGGGAGATGATTTGGCAGATGGAAGATTGTGAATTTGGAGTAAATAGTAAAACATCATCTGCATAAAGACTTATTTTGTGTTCTAGATTTTTGGTTTGAATGCCTTCAATGTCTCGACTTTGCCTAATAGCAGCAACTAGATGTTCAATAAATAGTGCAAATAAGGACGGAGATAGTGGACAGCCTTGTCTGGTTCCTCTTTGTAAATTAAAGCTTGGAGATGTTTGATCATTTGTTCTGATACGAGCATTAGGAGAGGCATATAATATTTTAATCCAGTTAAGAAATAATTTTCCAAAGCCAAATTTGTTCAGGGTGGCTATTAAAAATTTCCAGTTGACCCGATCAAATGCCTTTTCTGCGTCCAGTGACAAAATGGTTGCTTCTCGGTTGTTGATGGTTGTATAATCTATGAGGTTGATTAATCTGTGCATGTTGGTAGATGAATGTCTACCCTTTATAAAACCTGTTTGGTCAGGATGTATTAGAGAGGGAACTACCTTCTCCAGCCTTCCTGCCAAGGCTTTGCAGATTATTTTAAGATCTGCATTAATCAGTGATATGGGTCGATAGCTGGATGGTGATGTGGGATCTTTTCCAGGTTTCAGAAGTAAAATAATATTAGCAGAATTCATATTTGGAGGTAGATAATTGTTGTCCTTAATTTCTATTGTCATTCTGAGAAAAATGGGAGCTAAGATTTGCCAAAACTCTTTATAAAATTCTGCTGGGAAGCCGTCTGGTCCTGGGGCTTTTTTACTAGGCATGTTGGTTAATGCTTTATGTAGCTCTTCTTTAGTAAAAGGGGACTCCAGGGCTGTGATTTGTTCCTCTGTTGGTCTAGGCAAATCTATGCTATTGAGAAAACTATTGATGTCATTGTCAGAAGGATTAATTTGGGATGAGTAGAGAGATTGGTAAAAGTTTTTAAAACTGAATTTATTTCGGCTGGATCATGTGTTGCGTTTCCTGTTAGGTCTATGACTGATGAAATAGTTGTCTTCTCTTTGTTTATTTTGAGTTGATTTGCCAAATATTTCCCAGATTTATTACTGTGATCAAACCTCTCCAAGCGTAGTCTCTGGCTACGTTCACACTGCAGGCTGAAACGACCCAATTCCGAATTTTTTGCCCCTAAGCGGCCCGATTCCGATCTTTTCATGACAGTCTGAATGACACAGATCCGATCTTTTCAATTGCGACCCAGGCCCCGTGGGTTTGCCGTCCTGATTCCGAATTGTAGCCGTTCTTTTTAATTGCAACTGCCGTCTGACCGGCCAGGCGACTTGATTCCGAACTGTACGTCATCGACACGCAACAAACGTCATCATTTTGCGTTGAAGTAGGCGGGAACGAGAACGTAAACATCAACCATGGTGGACGATGCTGCTGAGACCAGTCAGTGGAAGGGAAGGGAGGTCACGGATTGGATTAATATTTGGGGTGATCGCTCTTTTCAGGCCAAACTCCAGGGCTCTTATCGCAACTGAGCGGTTTTTGAAAAAATTTCCAGATAAATGGCAGAGCGTGGTGTTGAACCTTTCCCGCGATAACTTTTTTTTTCTTTCTCCCCTTTCCGACCATGCTCAGAAGCGCGGGGGACCCGAGGCGATCATCCTCCTCCTCCCTGTTCTGATCCTTAGATTCTCCAGAACGGGTTAATAAAGAGTCCATAGCATTTATTCAGGGGGAAACCTTCTTCTATTACCGTCCTCCTTCCTCCGTAACACACAACATGAATGCACGCCCACACTGCCGCCCCCCCATTCTCTCCCGCTGCACGCGCTCTTTTCCTGTCCCTTACACAAACGCGCGCGATCGTGGGCCCAATACATTCCACAACAGTGGTTACAGACGATCCCGGCTCCAATGCCTTCTTAAAAATGGGAAGATTGTTATTGTGCTGGTTCCTTTGTGAAAATAGATTTATTAATGAAAAAAGAGCTCCGCTGTTGACAACACTGTTGTTGACAACCATGTTAACGTAAGCTACTTCCGCAAACAACGAGTGACGTCATTCGACGTTGAGTACTCTTCTGCGCATGCGGGTCAACTCTGGGTCGTGTCACGGTCACACTGGAGATCACAAAAGTTCGGTTTTACTTGGAAATGTGAACGGTCTAGCAAACAATTCGGATTTTTTCAAAAAATCGGAATTGAGCATTAAGCCCTGCAGTGTGAACGTAGCCTCTGTAATAATAACTGTGTTCTTTGATTAGTTATTTCATTTAATTCGATTCTTACTTTCCTTATTTGTTGTAGAGTTTGATCATCCGGAGAGTTGCTGTAGGTTTCCTCTAAAAGTCTGATTTTTTGCTCTAAATCCACTAGTTTAGAGTTTTCTTTTCTTTTTTTGTGGGATGAGAAGGCGATTATTTTCCCTCTCATGACTGCTTTCCCGGCCTCCCATAAAAGGCACGAGGAAATACCTGGGTGGTCATTATTTTGAAGATATGAGGACCATTCTTTAGCAAAGAAATCTATAAAGTTAGGGTCTCTGAGCAACGATGTATTGAACCTCCAGCTCCTTAATGAAGGTGGTGATGTTTTGTTTTTAAGAGTCATTGAAACTGGTGCGTGGTCACTGATAGTAATGGGGTGGATCTGTCCTTCCGTAGCTAAACTCAACAAGGAGCTGTTAACCAAGAAATAATCTAGCCTGGAGTATGATTGATGAACTGTGGAGAAAAAGCTATAAGCTCTTTTTGTGGGATGGAATAAACGCCAAACATCACAAAGACCAAAATCCTCCATGTACTGTTTAACAGTGTTTGTGGATTGCCAGATTCTAAGATTTCCTGTGTTATTTAGCCTATCCATCTCTGGATCTAAACACATGTTGAGGTCACCCGCAATAATTAGCGATTTGTCTGTATGTTCAGATAGCGCAGAGAAGAAGGAATAAAAGAATTTAGGGTCATCTACATTGGGGGCGTACACATTAGCTAAACACAGCTGCTTATTTTTGGTGGAAAGAGTGACTATTATAAATCTTCCTTCTGGGTCTATGACTGTACTAGTTTCTGTGAATTTAATTTCCCTATTTATCATAATTGTTACTCCTCTCTGTCTAGAATTATAACAGGCTGAATATACGTTGGGAAAATCTGCTGTGGCGAGAATATTCACTGAGGAATTAGACATATGAGTTTCTTGAAGAAACGCAAAATCAGTTTTGAGATCTTTTAATTTGCTCATTATTTTCAGTCTCTTCTCTCTGGTTCCAGCTCCGTGCACATTCCAAGTAACTAACCTTAGGGTGGACATGCTGCTGTTGAGGTGAATGCTAGAAACTGTATGTTATTGATGGAGGCAAAAATGAGTATATATGTACACATAATGGTGTGCTTGATGTTGCTATGAGGCTTAATGTGTAATGTACAGTGCATGTGATGTAATGCTGGACATGCTGAGTGTCTGAGTGTGTTGTGCAGATCAGTACTATTGTAGAGTGGCTGGGTTATGTGGCAGCTTAGGTGAGGGGGAGGGAATAGTGTGTGAAAAAAGAAAAAAGGGAAAGGAGTGCAGAGGGGATAACTAAGAAAACAGGGACGGTAGAAACAGAACAAACCTATCATAAACAGGTTTGAAGCTGCTGAGGAGACTGGTGGTGATTTTACCTAAAGTGGAAACCTTTATGCCCCGTGAGTTATGCCCAGTGTGTCACATATACGCATAAACTAACACCTGTGCAGAGAGTGTAAAGGGTGTGGATACATATCTGGTTTAGAAGAGCCAGGGAGTGACGTTTGGGTCGCGGTGGAGCTGTCCATTCACATAGAGTCGGTCCACAGAGATGACAGCGCGGGCCCCTTCATTCAGAAATTTCTTCCTGATGGGGAACAGGATCCTTCGACGCTCCAAGATTTCTTTGGGGAACTGGTCATCCATCCTGAAGTCGGTTCCCCGGAGCTCCCTGCCACGGCGCCTCACCTCTTCCTTCTCCTTGTGAAGGACAAACTTGGCCACGATGGGTCTGGGCCTGCGGTTCCCAGGTCTCACTGCTCCCATGCGATGCACACGGTGAAAGTTTATGGTTTTAACTTTTTACTCTGGAAGCTTTAGCTGGGTTTGAATAAAGTTTTTAATTTTTTCCTCGGCGTTTTCTTCTGGCGTTTCTGGTATTCCCATGACCACCAGGTTATCTCTCATGGATCTTGATTGAAGATCCAGAATGGACTCCTTGATCTTCTTATTTTCTTCAGAGAGTTGGCTCATTCCATCAGTGATGGACCTTACCGACTCCCTCAGCGCTGAATTCTCCGCGGTCAGGGTTTCCACTTGTTTTTGGGAAAATTCTAGAGCATCCTTGATCTCTTGAAATTCCCGGTGAAGAACTTCCAGGAGGGAAAGACGGCTGTCGAAGCTGGATAGTTTGGCATCAATGCTAAGAAGCATATCCCACGCGTTAGATTCGAACTCCGTCTTCGGTGGAGAAGCCCCGGTGATTCTTTGGGTCGGCTCCGCTTGGTGGGGGCGGCTGGCTTGGCTGACTGAGGGGTTTTTCCCATGACGAAACGCTCGTATTGCTCGTCGATGTAGCTTGTCAGGCTGTCCAGATCCTCCTCGCTGCTGCAGCTCTCCAGGTCGTTTGAAGTTTACCTTGGAAAAATTATGGGGGGGGGGGGGGGGGTGACACTGGGACGGTGTATTTATCCCAAAAAAGAAGGGACAAAAAAGATATGCCGCTGGCTTGTTTGTTGTTTTAGTTTCCCAGGATTAAATCATCTTATTTTCCACCAGGTCTCGAGCAGGTCCTCGTCACAGCGTCATCTCAAAATTAATTTGCATAAATTTGCACAAATTTGCACAAATTTGCACAAATTGTGCAAAATTAATTTGCACAAAGCACAGTGAGATGACTGGTCACTCTTGTGCTGTGTAGATGTACACACACAACTTCATATTGCAATTGCTTGTCTGTTGTATTGTGATTTTGTTTTTTTCTGGTTCACAGTGCGTATGTAAAACAAAATTTCAAGATTATGTTTCAATGGTATGTAAAACTATTGTATTTTATATGTTAGTCCTTCAAGGGTAATTGTAGGAGCCCTATTGAGAAACATGTCCTGTGTGTGTCGCTGTTTTTCATGTTTTGCTGTCAATTATAAATTGGTTGATGATCTGACCACACACAGGTGTGCATGAGCCAGATGGAGAAATGGTTTTTGACCGCTTGTGCGGGAAATGAAGCAAAAGAGTAGTCCAATCTGTTCAGTAGTGTAAATAAATAAAAGAAACAAAGTAATGCAAAGTTGATCGGAGTGAAAGACTCAATTTTCTTCGTCGTATAAGGAAACGACAGCCCGCTTGGCGCGTCAATCAACTCTGGCGTTGCACATCTCAGTGTATCAAAGGAGCTAGAACTTAGTTAAATAGTTTCTAGGCCTTTAGCTCCTACAGTAATAGAGTAGTGAAAAATAAAAAATTAAGTTTGAACATGTATATTTTTAAGAAAAACGAGTGAATTATCTAATAATTGAACCACTACCTGTTAGAGGTCAGGAACACCATTTCACTAAGTTTTTTAAAGAATGATTGGTAATGGAGTTAGTGATGATATATTCACACTGCTTGTTAGGATTTTGTGGGTTTCAGACATCTTTTAATTAATAAAACATGCACTGGGTCAAATTGACCCAGGAACATCATCTCTGTTCCTCACAAATGAACATAACAGGAGGGTTAAAGTGTCATCATGGATTCCTGATGAAAACAGATTTAAGCTAAAAGTTCTTTGTTCTCAGATCTCTGTTCTCTGTCAGGTGAAGCAGAAGGAGGAAAAGAGGAAGATGTTTCACTGAAAATATAAAGATTGATGGAAACTGAACCCAAAAAGAGAAAAAGACTGAAAGAAAAGGAGGAGAGGTGGTGTTACAGCAGAGAAAGCTACATCAGTAGACCTGAACATCCCATCTGGGCGTCTAGAACAAACCAGAAGAAGGAAAGTGCTAGCCAGGTTGAAGTTTTTTGCCACAGCAGCTGCTTTAAAGAGAAGACTCTGCTGCTGATATGAAAAACGAAGAAGATCCTTTATTTGCTGAGAGAATCTCTTTTGTAACCCAACATGACACCGTTAACAGCAGACGAAGACGTGTCTGGGACATCTGTGGTTGTTTTCCTCAAACGTATAAAATGTTTCACTAAAGTAAAACTGTTTTTTTGTCTTCGGGTTCTTCTAAAGTGGTCTGCTCTCCATCGACGGTACAGCTGGGTCGGGACGTGGTTCTGTCATGTCGAGGAGAACCTCAATCTGACTTGACGGCTGAGACCTTGGAATGGAAATGTGGCACAGCCTTTGTTCACGTGTATCGGAGTGGGGGGGACAACTTTGATGATCAAGACCTGAGGTTCAAGAACAGGACCATCCTCAACCACCAGAACCTGAAGGATGGAAACGTTTCCCTCACACTGACCAAGGTCACCAAGGAGGATGAAGGAAACTACACCTTCTGTCTTCTTAAGCAGAAGCCGTTAAAATGTTCTAATGTCACCCTGACAGTTGGTAAGCTGCTGTTTTAGACCAGAATGAACCAAAAACTGTTTTTTTCAAACCTGAAACCACCTAAATATGATCTAACATGACTTCTGATCAGTTCCACAGATGAACAATGAGACACACAACCAAACAGGTGAGGAAAACACCTTTTAGTGTCACTTCCTGTTTCTCCTTTGACACTGAGGCCTGTAAAATAATAATAATAATAATAATAATACTTTTTTTTGGTACCTTTCTGGGGGGTATTCCAGAAAGCAGGTTATGCTAGCTCTCACGGTAAGTTTGAGGCTAAGGAAGTTGATAACCTCAGCTTTCAGTTCCAGAAATGGAGGTATGTTTCAGGGTAGGTCAAGTTCCCATAGCAACTCATGCTCTGAACATAACCTGGTCTGGAGCAGGTTTAGTTGAAGGTTAGTTTGTTTACAGAGAGGTGAAGCAGCATGGCGTGTCCATTTGAAGATGATTTAGTGGATGAAGAAGCTCAGATAATACTTTTTCCACTGTGAGAGGGTGATAAGATCACATATGGATGTTGGAAAGATAAACCTTTTTACTTTGATCTAACTTAATTATTTGCCTCAGTTAAGATAAATCATTTTTTAGTTAGGTCACCTTAAAAATAACACGTAGTTTTCAGACAATTATTTTCCTTTCATTCAAATTAATTCAATTAAGTGGGTGTAACTTTGGTGCTGCTGTTGGATCGGCACCGCAAGGGATTCTGGGATATCATTCCCTTTGCCTGTCTGGATGGATTTGGGTTTAAGTGTGGGTTTTTTACAAAATGTGTTTAGTTGTTTAGCTGTTTTACTGTGTTTTGCAGAGTTATTTTGTCCTACTATGCTTACGTCTCTGCACCATGAGTGAGAGTAAAGAAGAGGATGATGAGTTTATATAGCACTCCTACCACCTATACCTGTTATGATAGCGATGGAAAATTCTTTAATGAATTTTTGCACTCCGTGCATTTTTGTCCGTTCTTTTTATTGTTATAAAAATGAGCATATCTGCCGGCTCAAACTTAGACATATGAAAGTTCAAGAAATATAAGTAATTAAGATGGAAAAAAGATTAATGGAGTAATGTGATATTTAGTTTGATAAATACGTAAATTTGAGTTGTATAAACAATTATTGAGTTTGAATAAATTTAACTAAATTATTTTTTAGCAGTGTTACTTTTTTGACGGTTGTATAATCTTCATACGCCGTCAGCAAAATCTCAGACTCCGTCTCACTGAAGTATAGCGCTTTATTTTATTCTCCACGCGTTTCCATGGTGACTCCAGAAATCTGTGATCTATTGAGAATGTCTTTATGAACTTGCTGTGCACATGCGTTAACCCAGGGTTACCAAGTCAAGTGTAATTACGCTAACTCATATGCGGTCTTTTGGAACCGACATACCCAGAGTAAGCAAGTTCAGGCAGATTTCAGCCAGAGTTCAGGCTCAAAGTCAGGGGAGTTCAAACATTCCTGGAACACCCCCCTGGACAACCAAGGTCATCTTACACACTTTAAAAAAAACTGTTCTTTGAATTTACATGATTTAAATGTGTACATGTGTACATCAACACAGTTTCTACTTTGTTTCAATGGACGTTTTTTTTTTTTTTGGTAAATAGATAGATAGATAGATAGATGGACGGACGGACGGACGGACGGATTAGATAGATAGATAGATAGATAGATAGATAGATAGATAGATAGATAGATAGATAGATAGATAGATAGATAGATAGATAGATAGATAGATAGATAGATAGATAGATAGATAGATAGATAGATAGATAGATAGATAGATAGATAGATAGATAGATAGATAGATAGATAGATAGATAGATAGATAGATAGATAGATAGATAGATAGATAGATAGATAGATAGATAGATAGATAGATAGATAGACTTTAATAATCCCGAAGGAAATTTTAAGTGGCCAGCTGCCCATACTTAAAAACACAATCATTCCTAAAACAGATAAAAACACAACAAATAGATAAAAATATAGAAGGATAAAAAGAATAAAAGCAAGTATAAACAATTCCTAAAAACATGTCAAGTTTCCCAAAAATTCAGCTTAATCAAAATCAGAAGCAAGAGTAAAACCAACTCATTTTAATCATGTCTGACACTTTAAATGCTTGTTTGTGTTTGTGTGTTTTTTTGTATGTGTGTGTGTGTGTGTGTGTGTCCACATAATCATTTCCTCTTAGGGGTGTACTCACTTCCGTTTTTGTTCCTTAGCTTTGTTTATTAATACAAAGATTCAATAATATACATTTTTATATTAGCAAATGATTTATTTTGTTTTGTGTTTAAGAACATAAATCATGAACTTTAATTTTATTTTATTTTCTATTCTTGAGTTCTTTTCATTTTCATCATCTCTGTCCTGTAGGATCTGCTCAGAGCTCTGATGTCATCGCTGCCATTGGTGTTCTTGGAGGTGTTCTTCTTCTTGGTGTTGGGGGGATCCTGGGTTTTAGATATTGTAGGAGGTCAGTCATAAATAAAATACCTTTTTAATGTTTTTACTGAACAGAACTGTTAACTTCTAATCTCTTTGTTCAGAAACAGAGACAGAACTGATCCCCAACCAGATTCTGCTTCCATCGCTCTGAGGTCAGTCATTCATTTGTTTAAACAAAATTAAACGTAATTTTCTTTCTGATTTTATCCTCATTTTTAATCAAGTGATGATATTTAGACTAAATTTATCTTCTAAACTAAACTGTACTGAGATCAAGATTCTGTAAAAAGAGACTGACTGAAAACTTTGGTTCTGCTTTGCTGTTAAAGTTAGTTTAGGTTTTAGTTTTAGTTTGTTTATTAAAACAAACATCTAGAAAAATCAGAAGAATTGCTGGAAATCCAGAAGAAAATCAGCAAAAAACAAAGTTTAATGCTGAAACATTAATCGTGGTATAATCCACCGGCTGGAAAGTGAGACACTTTCTGATTAGCGACCACCAGTGTGTGAATGTTTGAGTGAATGTGTGAGTGACTGGGTGAATGGGTCTGTGACTGTAAAGCGCTTTGTCCTTGTAGGAAGAAAGGCGCTATATAAGCATACGCCATTTACCATTAAGAGGGACAATTTACGACTTGTTTAGTCTGGATGCTGTTTTTGTGAACTAAACTGTAACTAAAGAAAAACAAACCACTGATGGTCACAAATCTGACTGATCAATTATTTTCATCACATTAAGAGGCTCCTTTGTACCACAACTGCTGCTTAACATGGAACTATGTTATGGTGTATGGTAAATGGCGTATACTTATAAAGCGCTTGTCTACCTTCTTCGAAGGCCCAAAGTGCTTTGCAGTCACAGTCACCCATGCACACACACATTCACACACTGATGGCGGCTCCGCTGCCGAACACTGGCACCAACCTCCCACCAGAGGCAAGGTGGGGTTCAGTGTCTTGCCCAAGGACACTTTGACACATGGGCGTGCAAGGCAGGAATCGAACCTGCAACCTTATGATCATGGGTCGACCGCCCTACCGCTGCAGCACGGCCGCCCACATGTAAGGGTTAAAGGCCTTAGAACTGTGCATTATGTAAGGGTTAATGGCCGACGAAGCGTGCGGTTATAACTTTTTGACGCACGCTGTGGAAGCCTGAACACATATATATTAACCAGGTTTTAGTCTTTAATTCTTGTTTTTTTTCCGATTTAGATCGCTTTTCTCACAAAAAGCGGACTATATGATGCGCCGCATCACGTAACATATAGTCCGCGTCGCACAGCACCACCGCTGCAGTCAAGATTCTGCGATATATATATATATGCTGATCGTCCCGATGGGTTGAATAAAGCATCAGTTCAGAGAGAAAGTTCACCTCTTCCCGCTTGTTTTTGTCCAAATGATGAAGTTAAAGGTTGTTTTAAAGAAGCCGGCGCAGTGATACAAAACATTTAAGCTAGGTGACCGGAACTTCTTTTTTCACCGTGTGGTTATTAGATTTTAATGCACACCCAGCAGCCAATCAGAATCGAGCGTTCAACCGGACCATGGTATAACACTTTTTAACGCACGCCTTGGAAGCCTGAACCGTCTGACGCGTTAAAACGCGATATTGGACACTTCAAAGGCCATTAACCCGCTTATACCATGGTCACTTACAAAAGAAATAAATAGTAACCAGCTTTTTGTCCTTAATTCTTGTTTTTTTCCCAATTTGTTACATCGCGCCGCATCACGTAACAAATAGTTTGCGTCGCGCCGCACCACAGCTGCAGTCAAGATGTGGCGATATAAAGCGATACTGAATATGCTGATCGTCCCGATGGGTTGAATAAAGCATCAGTTCAGAGAGAAAGTTCATCTCTTACCGCTTGTTTTTGTCCAAATGATGAAGCTGAAGGTTGTTTTAAAGAAGAAGAACTTCTTTTTTCATTGTGCGGTTATCAGGTTTTAATGCACACCCAGCAGCCAATCAGAATTGAGTATTCACCCAGACCATGGTATAATATGAAATAATCCATCCATCCATCCATCCATCCATCCATCATCCATCCATCTTCTCTACCTGCTTGTTTCTGTTCAGGATCATGGAGGAGGGGGAGTCTTCCCAGCCACCGTTGGATGAAGGGGGGGCTGACCCTGAACAGTTCTCCAGTCCTTTCATAGATGATCATCTGAATCAAAGTCATGATGGAGATGTTCCAGATCACTACAGTGAAGGAGGAGCAGAAGCAGCAGCAGCTGGAAATAGAAATTTTAACTGTGATGGAGCGACTGACCTCTGACCTTTTGTATAAGATTCTGCACTGATTTGTACCATAATAACTTATTGGAATGAAAGATTTGCCATAAATTATAAGAAATGTTTTTGGATGTTATGGATTATGAGTTCAGAAAAGAATAAATAAATATTGGTTATATTTTCAACAATGAACAAAGCTTCTGATCTTTTGTTATAGAAACAGCGTTTAATGTGACTGACACATTTCTATAGAATATCGCAGGGGTGCTAATCACGTCGATCGCAATCAACCGGTCGATCTTCAAGAACATGACTGTAGATCGCTGGACAGAGAAGATAAAAAAAAAGTACTTCTAAAAAAATCCACCAGCCAATCAAAATCGTCACTGAGAACAACGGGACTTGATTGAAATGCAGAACGGCCAATCGGACATCCTCTGATGCATACGTCGCTGGAGATGCGTGTTTAAATTCACTGAGCGCAAACTCTCTGTCGTCAGAGAGTTGCTTTCTGCCCCGGGTCACGTCAAGTTCATGGCAGAAGACCGCTCCGCACAAGCAGAGTGTTTATTGAAGCCGCCCCGCGTGTCTCCTCTTGCTATCAGCTCTGCAGTTCTCGTACAGTTGAATTCTTTTCTCCATTTGAATCCAGTTGCCTCTGAGTGAATGAATGCTCCTTTTGCTCTTTTAATGTAGAGTTCATCTCATTTAAAATGTAAATAGTTTATTTCAATGACATTTTCCTAACTCTGCTGAGCTAAATGACTTTATGCTTTTATTTTGAAAAGTACTTCAGCCTGATCTTTTTTTATTTTGGTAGCCAATAGTTTTCCTACTTCTATAGCAGTTTTTTCAACGTTGAATTAGAACCAGTCTCTTCTGCTCGTAGAAGAAAATACTTTAAAGCTTTTATATCAAGAATGAGTGACTTAATTCTTTGGAAACAGTTTTTTTCTTCTAAGTCAGTGGTTCCCAAACTTTTTCTGCGGGGCCCCCCTTTCTGAAGATTAGAATATTTTCGAGCCCCCCCCCACACTGACACAAACATACAAATCATTTGTTTCTAAACTCCACTGGACTTTACTTAACATTGTAAGTCATACAAAATGGCAACTTCTTCCTGAAAAAAACTAAAAAAACAAAAACAAATCACCTTTACAATTATTAAAAGTGACACTGCATCTTGTATCATAAAATTTTACCATGTAATGATGTTCATGGCCCTTTAACACATCTTCTTATAAACTCCATTCCTGCATGAAAGTGGCCTTTTACACTTTACCAGCTCTCTGAAGAAAATAACAAAATCCTGAACATTTAACTCTGCAAAATGTGCACCTTTACTGTCCACATCTTTTCAGTGACTGGTGTGGGCTTGCTTCAAGCCGTAGCCTTGCTGCGCCCCCCCTGCAATACCTCCGTGCCCCCCCCTAGGGAGTGCGCCCCCCAGTTTGGGAACCTCTGTTCTAAAGGATGATTCAGTTTCCAGTGACATCTTCCTGTTTTGGTCGACAGTCTTCAGGGGAAAGTGCAGTGATGGTGCAGTGATCAGAGGAGAATGGGAAATGTTACAGTTTAAGGTCAGAAAGGTCAGATTAACTGTCACTGACCTGTAATCTGTTCTTGAAGGTCGGCCGCGTTCAGTTATTCCAGCTGTTTGAAGCTTTTCTGCTTCATTTCTCTCTAAATGTCGGTTCGGTCCAGAGAGGTGGAAAACTCAGAAATGATTTTGTTAAAGTGATGAGAGTTCTGCTGAGACGATAACTGTCCTGGTTTTCATCTGTCCTGCATGAGGATGACCTGCAACAACCACGTTTCCAGTTGTGTTTCTATTTCAACTATTGTGTGTTTGAACCATTGACTGTATGTGAGAACTGCAGTGATGTCATCCATAGAAAATGCTGCTGCAGCAGGATAATGACTTTTTAAGGGTTTATGTGAAATCAGCTCATCATTATGTGTCTCCAGTGAATCCAGCAGGAACCTCAGAGAGCTGTGAGGACGCGGTACAGAACTCCTGAAGATGCTGCCAGTTTTCTGGATGTTTTTAAACAAACTGCTGCTCAGATTTCAGCTGTCATCATATGGTTGATCATTTTAATAACAGACTTCAGTCTTCCATAGATGCAGACCTAAAACTAAAAAGCCACCAGTCCCTCCACCACTTCAGACTCACAGTTATCCACCGTTGTGACATTTTACTATTGTTGTACTTTATTAGTTTTCTGCTCTGGTAGCAAAAACAATCTGCTTTCAGATATGAGGGATTATCACAACTAAGTAACATCGTTTTATTTGGATAACAAACTGGACGTTCTATCATCTTCAGTGGAATTATCAGCTGTTAGCATCACTATTGTTATTAAAGAAACATAAAGTTTTTATCCTCAACAAATGTTTTTCCAAAGATGGAATTTGAAAAGATGAGGAGGAATTCATCTGGTGGTTATTTTTACATTTCTTCCTCAAAACTTTAAATCCTTCAGTCATACGTTACTTTTTAATGGGCATTAAAGTTGATATAAAAATGATCAAACATGATCACAGAGTAAAAACAGAGATCAATATTGAAATAGAGACAAACTAGCTTAAACAGTTAAAAGTACATTAGATTACATATTTTCAGTCCCTGCATGTGTATTATAAGCAAATCTATCTAATATATGTATTCCTGTGGAGCCGGTTGAGCCGGTTCCCCAGGAGAACTAGTCCTGTGGTTTCCTTGATTACAGTTTCTTTGTTTGTGGAACTTTATGTTTTTTAATTTAAAAGTAAAAGTCTGCTAATCATCAATTGACGTGTGTCTTTAGATAGAATCAGAAAAGACTATTGGTTTAATCCTCTTTACTCATTTCTTTATTGGATTCTAGTTTGGATTTGTTTGGATTAGTTTGTTTGTGTTTCTGTGATTCCAACATCTGCACACAACAAACATGTAAACGGGCTCCAACGTGCACCGTGACCACGAGCTTCAGGTTAAATCATTGAGGGCTTCAATAGCTACTAGTGGGAATGTTACTATATAAATTACACAAAAATTCAAATTTGAATCAGACATTGAACATTAATCAGTACAATTTTATTAAAACAACAAATTGTAATATTTTTGTACTATTATTATTATTATATATAATGGGGTTAATGTAGCTTTGGGGGGGGGGGGGTAATAATCTATTTTATGACAAAGAAATATCAAAAATGATATCAGACAGACTAAAGCACATAGTTTGGTTGAAATTCTTGCTTACTGAACCGGTAAATTAGCACATTTTTAAAAATCAAAACATATGCAAATATATGGAGGATGTAGAAATACTGATATTAGGCTTTACAAAAAATAAAAAATAAAAAAAAAGAAATCAATGGGGAATGTCCATGTGAAAAAGTAATTGAATGTCCGAGCTGCCCTTAAACGCGCCATCGGACCCTCCAATGAGCTGTCCGTGGTGCTGAAACCGCGTCGGTGTCTGTTCAGTTACAGTGTGTTCAGTTACAGTTCAGACGCCTGCAGAAACGCTCGATCACGTGACCCCACCTGTGATCTTATTATTATTCTGTAGAATTAACTCTTTCACATAGGAGGGTCGCGCGTGCGAGGACGGCTCGTGGACGGTGGAGGGCGGCGCGTTCCTGTCACAGCAGACCTGCGCTCTCGCCCTTCTGAAGATCGTCTATCTGTGAAGACAGACGTCTGACTGACGAGAAATTTGTCTTTTCCTGCATAGTTATCAAAAATCTCTGTAGATGTTAGTTATATAATGTGGATTAAACCAAACTGTGACATTTTTGGTAAAATTGTTTTACATTTTTTTTTTTATCCACAGAAACTCTTGAAGAGTTCTAATCAAAAGAAATAAAAACATTTTTTGTTCACAAAACAGAATATTATTCAAATTCAAAAAAGCTAAAATAAACTTTGTTAAACGTTTTTAATTAATTTATTGGTCTTAATTTCAAAACAACAAAAAAATCTTTTTTTAACAATCTTTAAAAGCTGTTGGAAGTCTTTCCCAGTAAACTATTTTTTTTTTACCATTTTTTAAATTTATTTATGTAATTTTGTTGTAGTTGTTGTTGTTTTTCAAATGTTCTTATTCCTAAACAGATGTTTGATTGGTGTGTACCTTTTTACATTTTTCGGATATAACAAAAAATTGCACCACACGTTTGCAGTGGATCACACGCCACCTTCGTAGCTGTATTTATTTATAATGAGAATATCAGTTTTGATGTCCTTTCTTTTGCTGTTATTTATGAACATTGTTTTTCCTGCCCCATGGTGGGATAAATAAAGTCATTTAATCTAATCTAATCTAAACATTTGCCAATGGGACATTGTTAAACGGATTTCTTTCCTTTTTTTGTTTTATTTCTTTATAATTTATGTCAAGTTCAGACATTACACTACCTAAAACAAGTCTTTGAAATAAATAAAAAATGAACAAGCATAATCCTATTTATTCATTGGAAAACTCAAAATTTTATTGCATATTTAAAAAATAAACAGCTGGACAAACGGGACGTGGATCATTTCGGTTTATTCGTTGGAGTGATCCATCTCGCTCATCAACGATCTCCGCCCTCCGCCTCGCTCGTGCGCCTGAAAATAGATCCAGCAGCTGGGTTTGGTCCGGCCGTCCTCCGCTCCGCTCCCACCGGGTCCCACCGAGCGCTAACGGACACTTATCGACGCGCATCACCGGAGGATTTACGGACGAGTTCCGCCGGGTCGAACCGGTCCACTTCCAGACTCCGTTCTCCGTGAAATTTTTCCGCCGTCAGTTCTTTCTTTTTTCTTCCTCCGCAGCCGAAAGATGTCTGTCGCGGGGCTGAAAAAGCAGTTCCACAAAGCCACCCAGGTGAGCGCTTTAGCCCGTTCTGACCCGGTTCAGCCTTTGTTTCCATGTTTAAAATCTAAAAACAAACATTTCTGTTGTTCTGAACCTTTAAATGAATCTAAACGGAAGTTTAAAACACAACATTTCTGTTTCAAATCATGTTTTATTCCCACAAATCTCGCATTTTATGCTGAAAACAGATTTAATCCACGCAGGTGGATCCTCCTGTCACGTTTGGGTCCAAACTGATCCGGTCCGGTTCACAGTTTCGGTTCTTTACAGGATGTTCTCGTGATGTTTGGAGTGGGGAACCGGGCAGCAGAACCGGGCAAACCCCGGCGCTGAGGCTCGGTTATAATATTATGTAAGAATCCGTAAAGTCCGGAGCTGATTGGCTGCTGCTGAACGCAACAGGGAATTCCCTCCATCCTCCTCCATCTTCTCCCCCCATGCATGCCTTCATCCTGGCTCCTCATCCAAACTTCACTACACCCCCTCTTCCTCACCTCCACCTCAGTTTTCTAACTTCTCCTCTTTCATCTGTTCTTCCTCCCATCATCCTCTCATTCATCCTACAGCTTTCTGTTCTTGTCATTCCTCCAACATCTCTCCATCTGCATCCCTCCTTCACGTCCTCCTCCATCTTTCCGTTTGTCCATTCATTCTTTGTATCATCTTGTTTTTTTCATTGACTCTCTCCTCCACCGTCCTCCCTCTCCAGTCCTTCCCTCCATCTGTCCATCCGTTCGGCCCGGAGCCCCCCCTCTCTGCTCTGCAGGCTGGATGGATGGGTGGAGGTTTACTCTAGCGGATGAGGAAGAAGAGAGGTTGATGAAGATGAGGTTGGGAGCTGCCTGTTGATGAAGGTGAAGATTCCTCCGCTGTGTCACATGACTCTGTTGCCAGAGATCAAAGTGGAGGCGTGTCCTAGTGAGTGGACACTTCAAAGGGCGGTTAGCCCCCCCAGAGTACCTAAAGCTGCAGTTCATCTAATGACCACTAGGGTTGGTTTCCAATGGGAGCCGTTCCCACTGACTCCCATGTTAAAAGTCCAACTTCACAGAAAAACTGAACAGGTAGAACAGGGTGTTCATGTTGGGACCTTTTCGTTTGTGGGGGTTTTTATGAAAGCTCAAACATCTCGTGGGGGTGGGGGGGGGTTGTTTGTACTGACTGGCAGGAGGGTGGAGTTAACTAAACTCCTGCTGTCCTTTGTCCCGCCCCATCACCCAGTGCTGTAACGTTGGGAGGAGAAAGTTCCGGTTAATTTGTTCGTCCCAATTCAGGCTTGATTCTTGCCGTTCGGGACAATCCGTGAGACGTCAGCAATGATCCGTCCACTTGGTTTCTATGGTAACAGTCCCACAGTTTGTGTCGGATGTAGGGACCAGTTTGGGCAAATCTTGAAACGGCAGTGTTGATGGAGATCTTAACGCTGACGTTGGAATCCAGTTTGAGTTCAAGAAGTTCATGAATTCCAGAGGGAAACAAGCTTCACCTCCATTCTCCAACCGCTCCAACAGTGATGCAACATTGGAGATGATCCAGATTGGTGAAGACGCCGTTTATTTCAGGCTGTCCTGCACTTCTGGGACTTTCACAACTTCTCTGGTTTCATTAAAAAGCAGAAAAGCACATCAGAGAAAGATGAGGGTTAGAAACGAATCCGTCTCCCTCAAGCCTGCCGTCTGTCCCGCTGTCATCTGGACAAACTGCTGTTCATTTGTCACCTGGAAATAGAGGATAGTTATTGATCCCTGAGGGGGAAGTGGGTCACGACGGCAGGAAATGAGAGAAATAAAGAGCAGAGACGTCCTGAAAGCTCAGACAGAACCTGAGGGAGACACGGACTGGAATCCGTCCGTCCGTCTAAATGTTTGTTTCACTGAGTTCTACCAGAAAACATTAAAGGTTCTGCTGTGGCATGATGGGAAATATCAAGATCCTACACCGCTCGGTGAACCATAGAGAGAACGTGTTCATGCATGTGTTTTTCTACGGCAGACAGGTCGTAGTGAACACGTGGGATTCAGTATTCTGTCTGACGGTTTACTATCTATCAATACATGATGGAAGGACCTTCAGTTCTCTAGACGTGTAGACGGGACATGTTTGTCATGTTTCAGGCGTATCCCTGCTGGTTGTTTAGCAGTTTCCAGTTTTGTTTCCGTTGAGTCTGAACGAGTTTTGTTATCAACATCACAGACACATTGGTTCTCGGTGTGGTACGGTACTTTGCAGTTCTGTAGTACCTAGCGGTTCTGTAGCACACTAGAGTCCCCAACGGTGTCAAACTACAGCTTTTAGCGGTCATGTTGGGTGGCTTCAGCCATACCCAGTTGCATCATGGGTATTGGTGAGTATGGCCTTAGATTGATCAACAACAGTTGGGCACAAAACCTTGTTGGTGAACATTAGGAGCAGCTGAATACGACTCGGGTCGGTTCAATAAAGTTCTTTAACTGCATCAGAAGAAGCAGAACTGATGTGATGTGGATCGGACGGGTTTTCTGGGTCTGACGGCGTCTCTGAGCAGAACCGTGTGGTTTCCTGAACTCACCGGTTAAAGAAAACAAACAACCTGACTTTGTGCAGTTCAAGAAATCTGTATTTTACATTGAAAACTCTACCAAAGGCTAAACTAAAGGTTGATGACAAACTCCATGAAGCTAAATTTGATGGATTTCTGTCACTTTACACTCGTTTCCAGCAGTTTGGTTGTGACTGAGATAAAACTACTTTCAGGGTCAGATATTTGTTATAAGAGCAAAAACGAAATCTTCATAAGTGATGTTAAAACGTTTCTGATTCCTTCGTACTTGAAATGGAAAAAAAAAACATCAATGAAACCTGTCGTCAGCTGTGGAGGAAAACCTTCAATAGTAATAAATTCATTCATAAACTCAGCTGTTTGTGTAAAACAGGAAACGATCTGCTGTTTGGAGCAGCGGGACGATGACAGCTCACGATGAAGCCCCGCCTCTCTGCTGATCACAGATCAGATCTGGAGGGTTTTCTCCAACCGTCACGCGTGTCGCACGCCAACAACCAAACGCATCAGCGGCGTGTTTGATGTGAAGTGAGGTGCTGACGGCGCCAGGGTGAGCTGGCGGGAAGCGGGGCCAGAAATAGACCCGTGACTCCACGGCAGATGCTGGTGGAGGGCCATGGCGTTGGGGCGGGTGGGGGGTGCGAGTCGTCACAGACTGGTAACTGTGGAAACGGAGCGAGGCAGACTGAACGGCGGTCCGCCTGCTGAAGGTGAGCGCCTGCTGCGGCAGGAGTCACCCTCCGCCTCACTGCATCTTTAATTCATGTCGGTGGAGAAGAGGGACAGCGGGTGGGGGCCGACTTATTACCAGCGCCACGTCGTCCCTCCGAGCTTTGGGGAGTAATTACAGGTTAAATAAACTCAACTCAACAAGAGAACAGCGTGTTCCAATAAGCTGAAGGAAGCCAGACGCCACAGTTTTAACCCTTTGATGCCAGAGCTGTCAGGAAGTACCACACACACTTTGATCTGTCGTAGCTCTGCTGTCATTCATCAGATAACGGAATTCCAGTTAATTCTGAGGCAGAGAATAGCAGCTAAGGTTCATATCGTTGGTACGTTACTGTCAAATGTTGCACATCGGCCCAAAGCCGCTTTTGTCTGCTTCAGAGTCTGTTGGAATTACGGGAATTGTGTTCAAACTCAGAAACTGTCAAATGTTGTAAACAGTGTGACCAGCTGAAGAGGTGAGGTAGTTGAGAGAACATCAACACTGCAGTTAAAGGGTTAAGAACGTGTCTTTAAATGTATTATTAGGGATGAGCGATACATCGGTACCAGTATCAGTATCGGTTGATATAAAAAACATTGTCGTGACTGTTTTCAGATACACAGATGTGTTCTTGTTCCTAATAGATCCTGGAATTGGAAAGTTGATGTTTACAGTCATGAACAGTGACTGACTGTAGTCAGGTATGTTTTATTTTGATAGGGATACATGTTATCCCTGGCAATAGGAAGTTTACAGTTATGTCTAATACTCAATAATGGTCTAAGTGTTTTTAGATTTATTTTTAAAAAGTGATACTTGTTCCTATGAAATACTTTGCTGTTTGTTAAAAAGGTCAAGTACGATGTGATTGTCCAGTAAAAGAAAAGTTGTGTACTTCTAATAAAGAAACATAGAAAATCTAAACGTTGTGTTTTTGTACACACCTAAGTATCAGGAAATATTGGTGTTGGCCTGAAAAACTGATATCGACCCCTCTCTATTTATTGTAAAAGAATCCAGGGGAAATTATTCTAGTCTTAAATTCCATGGGATAGAAACAAATTCGATCCTCATCAGATGTAGACCTTTCTAAAAGTTTCTTCCTTGAAAAGTTTCAAAGATTTTTTTAAGCTGAACAGAATCTTTAAGAAATTTATTTACAGCAATTTACCTGATAGTCCAACATTGCAGAACTCAGAAAATCCAAAGAATCCAGGATCTGTTTGAGTGAAAAGAGTCCTAACCAGCATCAGTTTAACATGAGACTCAATGTGTTTCAATCCATTCTGTGCCAGAGAACAGAAACCAAACACACGGGACTCTGGGGTCAAATGGTCTCCGGCTCAAACAGTGTTGGTGAGAAGGCCTTTAATCTCAGATTCCTCCACAGATTTTCTGTGGGATTAAGATTTAAAGACCAGATACGTTCCTCCTAGACCCCCCCGTGGTTCCTCATGAGTCACTTCCTGTCTGTCTCGTCCATATGTTGGGGGGTCATGGTCCTGCAGGACTGGCCTTCCATTCCAGGATTACACACAGGATTTGGTGGTGCAGCCCCCCTCCCCCCCCTAGTCCCTTTGAGGGACAAATCTGTTGAAACTGCAAAGCATGATGGGTTTCATTCAGACTCCTCTGGATCATTCAGATGTTTGCTGGTAAACATCAGAATGAGGACTCGAGGGCCGCTTTGGAGAAAAAGACCAAACAATGGAGTCGCTTTTTTAGGCAGAACCATCTCTAATCAACTGTCAGGCATGGTGGTGGAGGGGTGATCATTTGAGCTAAGCTTCCTAACTTAAAGACCCACTGTAACTCCCAGGTCGTTATTGTGAATAAGAACACGTTCTTCATATCTAACCCGGTTAAATAAATTATGATTATGTCGTTTGTTGCCAAACTTTAAAAACCTGTCATTTTCTAGGACTAAGTCTCTGCAGAGCGGCAGGAGTTCATCAGAAATCCACCTCTGACTGTTGGTGCTTAAATTAGCCTCCACTGATTTCCCATCATCCCTCTGTTGACCCTCTCTTCCACTAGCTTACAGCCCCTCACAACCACAAGCTAACATTAGCGGTGCATCAAAAACGGCGAGCATTGTCAGAGCTGTCCAACTGTACAGTTCTGATCCAGATTCCAGCTCAGACCAGGAAATCAAAGACCTTCATGGATCTGTTTGCCTACATGTGAATGGATCAGAATGGAGCGCAGTAGGGAGACTTGGGCTCCGCCCATTTTAGTTTCAACGTAACAACTGAGAGAACGATATTTTTTCATCTGGTCCTGATTCATCCCAGTTTGGATAAATAAATACTCAGAAATGTAATTTTAACCTTAGATTATTTTCTATACGTACTTCCTACATCATGAGAAAAACCATTTTCACTGGAGTGGGTCTGTAAGCTCCGGACACTCCGGACATGTAATGCACGTTCAAGAACGAGCTGAACGTGGTTTGTTGAACTTGCATTTAATACATAGTGTTCACACTGCAGAAGCAGGGAGGGGCTTCTTCCTCTTTTGTTTTATTGCTGTGGACTAGCGCATGTCTGCCACCTTCGGTTGGAGGAGTCTTGGTGTGAAGCGTTGTAGTGATGTCAATCTAGTGGATCTGGCTCCAGGCTTTTTCTTTCACAGCTCCATCCCGATAAATGAAAGACTTGGTGTCATAGAATTCCATTTAACTAATCTGTCAAGTTTCAAAGGTTGGCACCTCTGTGAATTTAAAAGGACGTCATCCATACATCCTAACCGCATCAGAGTCCCTGATTGGTCAAACTGGTTTAACTTTTGACAAACACCCAACAGTAGAGTCCAAAAACGGTTGTAGGAACTTGCAGAGCTAAGCGCTAACACAAGAGTTTTGACATCAGCAGCCTGAAACGCCGTATGAAGGGCGGTGTGAACGCAGCGTGACCGTCCATAAATGTGCTTCTCTGCACGTCAGATGACTGCGGAGCCTCTGTGAGGCCATGAGGCAGGAAGCTGCAGCTCGGCTTTAAGTGGGTCATGCATCAGCGTGACGATCTGAGGCCGACTTAAACGACAGCAGCTGAGTTTTAGCGTGGCCCAGATCAGACGGAGATGCTTCTGCAGGACCTTCAGAGAGCTTCACCACAGCCAGAACACCTCCAGATGAACCCAAGGGACCGATGGAGGCAGAGGAGGAACCGTCTCTTCATCTCACATGTCAGAAGGTGGAATCTGTTGATGTGAGGTTGCTGGTTCAATGCTGCAATCAGAGGATGTACGACCTCTGCTGTGATGACTTCTCATTCAGAGGACGAAGGGGTTCCTCTCAAGCCCGTTTGTAATCAGAGAGCGAGCCCTCCTGGTGCCAGCCAATCAGATGCAGGGGGCGTGGCCATGAAAACCTGATCTGAAATTCCTCTGCAGAGGCTTGAAACTGGGACAAATACCAGCAAGAGTCTGTGTTTGTAGAACATGCAGACTCACTCCAGCAGACGGACGAGGCAGAGCGAGGGCGAGCGAGGGGAGAGCGAGAGCGAGCGAGGGCGACGTGAAGCCAAGCGGCCATCGAGCGGTGCGGCCGCCAGCAAGGGCAGGACACCAGACACCGCCGTCCAAGAGGCTGAATAAAACATGAGAGGAGAACTGATCCATGTCCAGGTGTGCAAACATCAAGCAGTGAAAGAACGAGGAGAAGAAACAGTACAACCTCTGAATGTGGAGCAGGAAATCTGACCTTTGATTGGAAGTTTTCTTCTCATTTAGTGGATAAAATTCCAGATTTTTTCCCAGGATTATCACAGAAACATTTAAAATGTGGACTTCTGTGTTCTTGTTGTGGCCACCAAGAAGTTCATTGAAATCCCTTATTTATAAGTAAGGATGAAGTCCCAGTTACGTCTGTTTTAGGCCCAAACTGATTATCGGTTGAGGCTAAAACTTTTTAACACATCAAGAAACGGAAAAGTTTTAATAAACAAATTTATTTTATTAACCTTATTCTAAGTTACAATAGCCTAGAATAAATAAATAACTGTTAAGTAGTGAATTAGGTGATAATTATTCATGTGAGAAAGTTTGTTGAAAGTTTGGTAAAACTTAACTATTCATTGATTGTACTTTTTGTAACTTTTTATTGTTTCACATTAAGCAGAAATAAATATAATTAAAGCTACAAGTAGCATTTAGCGGGCCCGAGCACGTGCCACCGCCTGGCACGAGCGACCGCCCCGTGAGCAATGCCCTGCTCGAGCCATTCTCGTCGTTTTTCCTTGTCCATTCTGGAGCTCCAAGCTAATGTTAATATGACAGCAGCCTGTGGGGGGGGGGGGGGGGGGACTATAATCTGTTGCCTTAAAGGACAAAGACTTTTGCATATAGCATGAAAAAATTTTTTAAATCTAAGCCTCGTTTAGACCTGCTCATTTTCTCATCAAGTAGAAGAAGGTTTTTATCAGATTAAGAAACAAGCAATGATGATAATTGCTATCACTGTCCCTAAGGATGAGAACAATAGAACTCATTCAATTTTCACTACAATGTCTAGATGAGTGTCAGCTATGTCTGATAACTTGGCCAATTAGCTGGACCGGGATCTTACAAAGTGCAGGTGGTTTAACGTCCAGTGTGATGAGTCTGTGGACGGCAACAGTTCAGCATAGCTTTTGGTTTCCACAAGAGAAGAATTCCTGACACATCTGCCCTAACAGACAACTACAAGAGGAGTTGAAATGTATAACACGGTGAAGGAGTTTTTGTGCAGAAAAAGGTACCATTAGAAAAGCTGGTAGCCATACCTGCAGACGGGGCTCCTGCTATGATTGACCGACAAACAGGTTTCATCACTCACTGTAAAGCTGACCAAGACTTTCCAAAATGTCTGCATTACTGCTGCTTCTTTCACCAGTAGGCCTTATGTGCAGAAGTGATTGGCTCTGGACATATAATGACTCCTATTGTGAAAATCATAAAAAACCTCAGCTGCAAAGCAAAACAGAACAGGATTTTTAAGGAGCTATTGGTGGAGATATCTGCTGAATATGGTGAATCTGAACTTGTATTCTTGACTGACATTACTGGAAAACTAAACCACTTGATCTGCGAGCTGCAAGACATTGGTAAAACTATATTTTTTTATTGACCAGCCTGCCTGAGCCAGTGTTTTTCTTGTGGGGATCTTTTCTGCCAGGGCTTTCCAGCTTGGTCAGTGGATGTTGCTGCAGTTGTCTCCCTTGCTGGGACAGCTGGAGTTAAACACAGCAGCCTCACGGCTGTGAAGTGGACCCCGTTGCTGTCCCAGTCTGGATGGGCACTGTGGTGATGTTCCAATGTTCAGGCTGGCTCCTGGTATGAAGAGATTCCCAAGTACCATTTCCTAACCGCAGAGCCAAGGATGTGTTTACATGTTTAGGTCAAAAATGTGATGAACAGCTTCATGTTGTCTATTGATGTAAGTTTAAACCTAAACATGTTTCCCTGTTACTAATCCAGTTGATATGGTTCTCCACCTGTGTCTAGGTGATAGAAAAGCATTTTTTTATATTTAGAGCTCCAAGCAAACAAACAGTTGTCTATATAAGAGCTTTTACAATTGTGGACTTTTAGCAGGTCTCTGAATACATGTGACCAATGTATGGTGGATTTTCACAGACTTTGTGTAAAACTGAACGTGACAGAGACTTTGGAGAAGTGGCTACATTGCTCTGGACTTCTTTGTTTCATCCACAGAAGAGTAAAATATGTGATTGATTTTGAAAAGCTGCTGAAAAATGTATCTTTTTAAAATTGCAATTTCTAATTTGGGTTTTACATTTTTTGTTCCATTTTTTGTGATTGTATTAGAAAGATTTGTTATTTATTTGGTGTTTAAAGGTGGTACATAATGTATATACACAATCTTCTTAGAGACATTTGCTATATGTTGTGTTTGTTGTCGTTGTAGTTTAATTTCTTTGGATGTATTGAAAGGAAATGAAAAGAATTTGCAGCATTGATTAAAAAAGCATAAAAGAGACATTTACTGTCTGATGTTACATCTGTAGGAGTGTACTGAGACAGGGTTTTGTTTTGGAGCACATTCATATATTTTGTTTGTGAAAAAAAAAAAAGATAAAATATAAAGTTAATTGTATTTTGGATGAATAAAAAAGCAATGATTAGTGCTAAGGATGTATAAAAGACAAACAAAACAAAGGAAATTGCTGTATTTTAGTGTTGAACTAGGCTTTCTAACTGTTCTACTTTCTGTCTGCCACTCCTGGCTAATTTACATGTGAGCACACAGCCGGGGGGGGGGGGGGGGGGGGGGGGGGGGGCTAACTCCACTCCTGCAGCAGGGGAGACTGATGAAAAGCTTGAGGATGTAAGATTGAATAAATAAAATCCTAGAGTTGACCAGTTCATTTTATAAATGTAAATATTTTTTATTTTGGTGTTGATAAACTAAACAGATGTTATGATAAAAATATTTGCTTGAGTCAAAATGTCCAAAAATTTGCTTTCAGCACAATAGGGTGATTAAGGTGGTTAAATGTTTATCGTACGTATAGTGCTGCTTTTCAAACGTGGAGCTTTGTAAGACGCATCTAATTCTGAAATCTCAGCTTCCTGAGACAAACGGCTGATTTCCTATGAAGCTTGATTATATGATCATGCTTCATGATCATTTATGAACATATATAGCTCGTCCAAAATTGTCATATCCATGGGTTCAGAATGGAAGTTTCATCAAATCTATTTAATTTCAGTGAGATCAGACAAGGAATGTGAACGTGAGAGCAACATTTGTGCATGGCGAGATACCCAACTTCGCCGCTCTGTCACGACCACACCCCCGCGTTGAAAGATTTGTTTTTCATCAGAGTAAACTTCAATGGTTTTTCAACAGGTGGACGTCATTTTGAGGTGTGTTTGCTCATCCTACTTGGAGCAGTGATGCTCCAAGTAAAACATGTAATTTCCTGTTGCCAACAGGTGGCGCTACACCTGTTTCGGATTTTTCCACTGCAGATGTGTTCAAAGTCAGACTACAATAATGCACAACAAATTTGGATCAGATTAGATTATTTATGGCTGAGTAATGGCCATTTTTCTTTTCATGGCGTGATTTCGAAACGACCTCAAATTTTGACGCGCCGCCACGGTCACAAACAACCGTAAAAACTTAAAAGCTTCGCAATTTAAGATCGGACATGTGTTTAGTTTACAAAACCAAAGTTTGGAGTCATTGTTCAAAAATCTCTAGGAGGAGTTCGTTCCAGAACGAGGCCTGCAAAGGACCAAAATAGAGCAAAACTGACATATTGACATCAATATAGCAGACTTCCTGTGCGACTGACAGCTTGGTCCCAAGAGACTTTTTTGTAGGTTTCCATCTGATGAACATGTCCTGTAAATATCAAGCTTGTATGTTAAAGAACATGGCGGGGCTCTCAAAAACAAACATGGTAGGTGGCGCTATTGAGCCGTTTCTTGTTCACCCATGCAAGTGCTGTGTATCTAAGTTGGATATATGTAAGAGGCCTCTCATTCTGAAATCTCAGCCTCGTGATACAAACGGCTGATTTTTTATGAATTTTTAATTATCTGACTGCAACGCAATCAACCACTTCCTGTTTGGTGGTGGCTTGCGCAGGCACCGTCAGGTGTACACCCATGAAACTTTAGACGATGAGAGAAAACCCTTATGAGTATCTCCTGTTGTAATTTTATGAATGTCGGACAAAGCACAGAGAAAAGATAGGTCAGAATGTGACATAAAATGTATTTGTCAATATCTAGGTGGCGCTATGGAGCTCGTCCAAGATTGTCATATCCATGGGTTCAGAATGGAAGCCTCATCACCTCTATTGAATTTCAGTGAGATTGGACAAGGAATGTGCACGTGAGAGCAACTTTTGTGTGCATGGCGAGACGCCCAACTTCGCCGCTCTGTCACGACCACACCCCCGCATTGAAAGTTATGGCTTTTTATCAGAGTAAACATCAATGGCTTTTCAACAGGTGGACATCATTTTGAGGTGTGTCGGCTCATCCTACTTGGAGCAGTGATGCTCCAAGTAAAACATGTCATTTCCTTTTACCAGCAGGTGGCGCTACACCTATTCCAGATTCTTCCACTGCAGATGTGTTCAAAGTCAGACTACAATCATGCATATCAACTTTGGATCATATTGGATTTTGCATGGCTGAGTAATGGCCATTTTTCTTTTCATGGCGTGTTTTCAAAATGACCTCCATTTTCGACGCGCCGCCACGGTCACAAACAACCGTAAAAACGTAAAAGCTTCGCAATTTAACATCGGACATGTGTTTAGTTTACAAAACCAAAGTTTGGAGTCATTATTCATAAATCTCTAGGAGGAGTTCGCTCTAGAGCGAGGCCTGCAAATGTCCAAAATGAAGCAAAAATGACATATTGACCTCAATATATCAGACTTCCTGTGCGAGTGACAGGTGGGTCCTTTCAGACTTTTTTGTAGGTCTCCATCTGAAGAACATGCCCTGTAAAAATCAAGCTTGTACGTTAAAGCGTATGCGGGGCGTCGGGACAAAAGTCACTGTAGGTGGCGCTATCAAGCCGTTTTTCTGCGCCCATGCCAATCTCCTATAAAATACGAAATTTTTCGCGACTCCTGATGTGTGTGCTAAATTTGGTGAGTTTTGGGGTATGTTAAAGGCCTCAAAAAGGCGACTCTTCCGGTAGAATAATAATAATTAAAGCTACAAGTAGCATTTAGCGGGCCCGAGCACGTGCGACCGCATGGCACGAGCGACCGCCCCGTGAGCAACGCCCTGCTCGAGCCATTCTCGTCGTTTTTTCTTGTCCATTCTGGAGCTCCAAGCTATTGTTAATACGACAGCAGCCTGGGGGGGGGGGGGGGGGGGGCCTGTAATCTGTTGCCTTAAGGGACAAAGACTTTTGCATATAGCATGAAAAAAATTCAAGCAATGATGATAATTGCTATCACTGTCCCTAAGGATGAGAACAATAGAACTCATTCAATTTCCACTACAATGTCTAGATGAGTGTCAGCTATGTCTGATAACTTGGCCAATTAGCTGGACCGGGATCTTGCAAAGTGCAGGTGGTTAACGTCCAGTGTGATGAGTCTGTGGACGGCAACAGTACAGCATAGCTTTTGGTTTCCACAAGAGAAGAACTCCTGACACATCTGCCCTAACAGACAATTACAAGAGGAGTTGAAATGTATAACACGGTGAAGGAGTTTTTGTGCAGAAAAAGGTACAATTAGAAAAGCTGGTAGCAGTGACTGCAGATGGGACTCCTGCTATGATCAATAGACAAACAGGTTTCATCACTCACTGTAAAGCTGACCCAGACTTTCCAAAATGTCTGCATTACTGCTGCGTCATTCACCAGCAGGCCTTATGTGCAGAAGTGATTGGCTCTGGACATATAATGACTCTTATTCTGAAAATCGTAAACAACCTCAGCTGCAAAGCTAAACAGCACAGGATTTTTAAGGTGCTATTGGAGGAGATGTCTGTTGAATATGGTGAATATGAACATTGTGAATCTGAACTTGCATTCTTGACTGACATTACTGGAAAACTAAACCACTTGATCTGCGAGCTGCAAGACAATGGCAAAACTATTTTTTTTTGACCAGCCTGCCTGAGCCAGTGTTTTTCTTGTGGGGATCTTTTCTGCCAGGGCTTGTCAGCTTGGTCAGTGGATGTTGCTGCAGTTGTCTACCTTGCTGGGACAGCTGGAGTTAAACACAGCAGCTCACGGCTCTGTAGTGGACCCCGTTGCTGTCCCAGTCTGGATGGGCACTGTGGCGATGTTCCAATGGCCAGGCTGGCTCCTGGTATAAAGAGATTCCCAAATACCATTTCCTAACCGCAGAGCCAAGGATGTGTTTACATGTTTAGGTCAAAAATGTGATGGACAGCTTCATGTTGTCTAAACATGCCACCCTGTTATTAATCCAGTTGATATGGTTCTCCATCTGTGTCTAGGTGATAGAAAAGCATTTTTTTTATATTTAGAGCTCTAAGCAAACAAACAGTTGTCTATATAAAAGAGCTTTTACAATTGTGCACTTTTAGCAGGTCTCTGAGTTCATGTGACCAATGTATGGTGGATTTTCACAGACCTTGTTTAAAACTGAAGGTGAGAGAGACTTAGAGAAATGGCTTCATTGTTCTGGAGTTCTTTGTTTCATCCACAGAAGAGTAGAATTGGTGATTGATTTTGAAAAGCTGCTGAAAAAAGTATCTTTTTCAAATTGCAATTTCTAACTTGGGTTTTACATTTTGTGTTCCATTTTTTGTGCTTTAATTGGGAAGCATTTGTTATTTGTTTGGTGTTTTTAAGGTTCTGCAAATATACACATCATTTTTTAGAGACATTTGTTATCAGTTGTGTTTGTTGATTTGTAGTTTAATTTCATTGGATGTATAGATGTCGTGTGGGGGGGAGGCTCGAGAGCAGGTAGGACCCAGGCGCAGAGACGGGAGGCAAACGGGTTCAGGGCAAGTGGGTTTATTTAACTAACAAAAAGCGCTGCAGAGCAGGATGACAAAACTAAAAACAAAAACTTACTGTGGCATGGCAAGGGACATGGACGCTAGACAAGAAGACGTGATCAACATGAGCAGAAGTTAATGGACCAGCACAGGAGGAAGGCAGAGACAAGACTTATATACAGACAGGGCAGACAAGACACAGGTGAACACGATTAGGGCAGATGGGGACCAAAGGAAGTAAAACTCAAGAAACATGACAAGACAGGAAACCTTTCAAAATAAAACAGGAAACAGAACCAAACAAGACAGAACAAGAACTAAAGCGAAAAAAAAGACAACAAACTGAAACCATGACAATAGAAAGGAAAAGAAGTTCAAACATTGATTATAAAAAAGGATATAAGAGATAAAAAAAAAAAGAAAAAGGAAAAGAAAAAAGATAAAATATTGATTTAATTGCATTTTGAATGAATAAAAAACAATGATTAATAGAATCAGAATCAGAATCAGGAATCAGAAAAAGTTTTATTGCCAGGTTCAGTAGAGCGCACTTTACAAAACGAGGAATTTGACTTGGTGTATAGTGCAATTAAGAATAAGTTAAAAATTAAGTTAACAACAACAACACACTATATACAGTAGAGTAAGGTGAATTAAAGTGGGAGCACAGATGGGCTGGGATGGTGGGGCCTGTAAGTGGCACCGACAGTCCTTTGGTGGGCGGGGGGGGAGGGGGGGGTCACCTGGGGGAGTTGGGGTTCTGTTCAGCAGGCTGGCTGCAGTGGGGAAGAAGCTGTTCTTGTGGCGCGAGGTCCTGGTCCTTATGGACCGGAGCCTCTTGCCAGAAGGGAGGGGCCGAAAGAGATTATGTCCTGGATGAGAGGGGTTGGCTACAATCCTGGCTGCCCGCCTCCAGGTCCTGGAGATGTGCAGCTCCTGGAGAGACGGGAGGTGGCAGCCGATCACCTTCTCTGCTGAGTGGATGACGCGTTGCAGCTTGGCCTTGTCTCTGGCCGTGGCCGCAGCGAACCAGACTGTGATGGAGGACGTGAGGGTGGATTCGATGATGGCGGTGTAAAAGTCTACCAGCATCTTTTCAGGGAGGTGAAACTTCTTCAGCTGCCTCAGGAAGTACATCCTCTGCTGGACCTTCTTAGTGATGGAGCTGATGTTCTGCTCCCACTTGAGGTCCTGGCTGATGATGGTTCCCAGGAAGCAGAAGGACTCCACAGAGGTCACCGGGGAGTCACAGAGGATGACAGGGGGGAGGGGGGCTGGGGCCTTCCTGAAGTCCACTGTCATCTCCACTGTCTTCAGAGCATTAAGCTCCAGGTTGTTAGCGCTGCACTATGACACCAGCCTGGCTATTTAACTCCTGTAGGCCGACTCATCTCCGTCAGAGATGAGGCCGATGAGTGTGGTGTCGTCAGCAAACTTCAGGAGTTTGACAGACAGGTGACCAGCTGTGCAGCTGTTTGTGTACAGGGAGAGTAACAGGGGTGAAAGGACACAGCCCTGGGGGGATCCGGTGCTTGTGGTCCGAGTATCTGAGACGAGCTTCCCCAGCCTCACATACTGCTGTCTGTCCGTCAGGAAGTCTGTGATCCACCTGCAGGTGGAGTCAGGCACATTCATCTTGGAGAGTTTTTAATACTAAAGATGTATGAAAGACATACCGAAAAAATATGTCTTTCAGTGTTTAACTGGCTGTCTTTGGATTATGCATGCCTGAGTAATGACCATTCTTACTCCTCATCTCTCTGTTCACTGCTTGCTAATTTACATAGCAGGGGTCCCAGCAGGAGGGGGCGGGGTTGTAACACGACTCCTTCAGCAGAGCCAGGCTGAGAGAGGCTTTGACATGTAAGATGTTAGATGTTAGAATGCCAGATGTTAGAATGACCAGTTCATTTTATATCTATGAAAATATTCAGGGAGCTATGGGACATGTTCAGCTTTAGGTCTGTGAAAATTGGTGTCGATTGTTGAAACATAAGTTACCATAAAAAAATGTTTGTTTGGAGTCTAGACAGATTTAACACAGGTTTTTGGATGAAAAGGATTTTTTATAAATCATCTGTTACACTTTTAAGTCTGAAAAAAATATGGAAGGCAGCAAACACAGATCCCTACCGTTTTTAATTTTTTTGTGCTGATATTTGAAAGATAAGTTATGCAAAAAAATAGGTGTTTGCAGTTTTGCCTAAAAAGACGTTTTCGGACCTTTTTGGATGTAATGCTCTCTAAGATGTCACCTGTAACTTCAATCATTCTGAATTTTTTTAGGAAGCAGTAGCACATAAATGCCTATGAAAGTTGAATTCTTGGTGCTGATAACCTAAACAGAATTTATGCTAAAAATCTTTGTTCAGTCCAAAATTGCATAGGAAAAACACCGGTATGAAGTTTCTCGTAGACCCTATAGTGCTATCTATCAAAGTTGGAGATTTGTAAGAGGCATCTAACTCTGAAATCTCAGCTTCCTGAGACAAACGGCTGATTTGCTATGAAGCTTTGTTTTATGAGTAAGTGCAATTGACCACTTCCTGTTTGGGGGGGCCTTATGAAGGCACCGTCAGATGTACACCCATGAAATTTTAGATGATGAGAGAGGACCTTTCTGAGTATCTCCAGTTTTAATTTCATGCACGTCGGACGAAGCGCAGAGAAAAGATAGGGAAGAATGCGACAAAAACTGTTTTTTTCAATAACTAGGTGGCGCTATGGAGCTCGTCCAGAATTGTCATATCCATGGGTTCAGAAAGGAAACCTCATCATATCCATTGAATTTCAGTGAGATTGGACAACGAATGTGCACGTGAGAGCAACTTTTGTGTGCATGGCGAGACGCCCAACTTCGCCGCTCTGTCACGACCACACCCCCGCATTGAAAGTTATGGCTTTTTATCAGAGTAAACTTCAATGGCTTTTCAACAGGTGGACATCATTTTGAGGTGTGTCGGCTCATCCTAATTGGAGCAGTGATGCTCCAAGTAAAACATGTCATTTCCTTTTGCCAGCAGGTGGCGCTACACCTGTTCTGGATTTTTCCACTTCTGATGTGGTCAGATTCAGACTACAATCATGCATATCAATTTTGGATCAGATTGGATTATGCATGGCTGAGTAATGGCCATTTTCCTTTTCATGGCGTGTTTTCGAAACGACCTCCAAGTTCGACGCGCCGCCACGGTCACAAACAACCGTAAAAACTTAAAAGCTTCGCAATTTAACATCGGACATGTGTCTAGTTTACAAAACCAAAGTTTGGAGTCATTACTCCAAAATCTCTAGGAGGAGTTCGTTCTAGAGCGAGGCCTGCAAATGTCCAAAATGAAGCAAAAATGACATATTGACCTCAATATATCAGACTTCCTGTGCGAGTGACAGGTGGGTCCTTTCAGACTTTTTTGTAGGTCTCCATCTGAAGAACATGCCCTGTAAAAATCAAGCTTATACGTTGAAGCCTATGCGGGGCGTCGGGACAAAAGTCACTGTAGGTGGCGCTATCGAGCCGTTTTTGTGCGCCCATGCCAATCTCCTATAAAATACGAAATTTTTCGCGACTCTTGATGTGTGTGCCAAATTTGGTGAGTTTTGGGGTATGTTAAAGGCCTCAAAAAGGCGACTCTTCCGGTAGAATAATAATAATAATAATAATAAACATTCGAATTACAATAGGGTCCTTGCACTCCGTGCTCGGGCCCTAATAATAATAATAATAATAATAAACATTCGAATTACAATAGGGTCCTTGCACTCCGTGCTCGGGCCCTAAATACATTTTGACCAAAGTCACTGTTGATTTTATATTTAAAGCCCAGAAATAAAACTTAAAGTTTCATTTACCTTAAATCTTGGTTCACATAAAGCTTCACATATGATTCATAATGAATTGCTCGGTGTAAACTTTACATGAACACAACAATAACACAAAAATGTCATTCAGAACACTTTGGTTTAGATCAAAGAAACAAATCTGTTCATTTAATGTTCAGTCAGTTTTAGAAATGATCTAAAAGTGTCACAGAAAGGTCCTGGACCGAGTTTCCACATGTTTACAGCAGCTCATGTAACAGAATTCAGCCAATCACAATCCAGACACTGTGGACAGTGCTTAGATGATTGATTTTATGTCATCATTCGGCGAAGAGGACGGCTTTTATTCAGGGTTTCCGCTCCTTTCAGCAGCGATGGAGCCACAATCACGATCAGGAATATTCAGATTCGTCCAGAGAGAACGGGCAAAACGAAGAGAAGAAAACGGTCCAAATGTTGCTCTCTCACCAGTGTTGTCGTGGCAACGGTGCACATGTGCGGAGGGAGCAGGCCCGCTGCCAGCACAGACACACAAGGCGGGCCGCGCTCTGGTTGGCACGCTCAATAATTGATGGTCCCTGAAGGCATCACGCGTGACGGAGCATCAGAGGAGCGAGACCTGAGCGCCGCTGCGGCTTCACGCTTCGGGTTCCACGGGAAGGCGACGCATCGGCGACCTCTGACCTCTGCTGGCTTCAGTCACCAGATACGCCGCCTGTTGAGAGTCCTCTGGACGGAGACGGGACAGCGGATTGGTGGAGACAAACGTCATTCCTTCAAGAGCTCTGATTAGGACTCAAACTGTGAAGTGGAGGATCTTCTGCTCTGAGCTGGAGGAGGATGGACTCCAGGATGTTTATGATGGGATGTACTGAACTAAACATGATTCGGGCCTGAAGACGCATTTGGGTTCAGTCTGATCTTTGTGAGCTGCTCAGCAAAGGAAATGTTCTCATCATCATCTTCATAATCGACATTAAGAGAACAGTTCAGTCCTCAGTCACATGTTACCTTACTTCCGTGTTGCATCAGCGTTTGTTGTTGTTGGTTGCAGAATAAATGTGCATTAATATTCTTTTTAATACTTCAGCAGGTGGTCCACAACCTGTTCAGGTGGGACAATTCTTTGCCTCCCTGTTTCCATCCGGAGGGGCATTTGGGACTAACACTTGTTATACTAATGTATTATTAAGTGGTGTTTACTTTACTGCTCAGTCTCAAAAAATCCATTAGAACCTAAAGAGCTGAGAAATCTGCAGCAGGATGACGGACATTAAAATGAGTGGATGTTTCTGCTGCTGCAGTTTTATCACCTTCAGAAATCTTGAGGCTCCGCCTTCAGGTCAGGGATCTGCAGCCTCACTGACCAAACAGGGACTCCTCTGTATGGTGATGAGCCCCCCCCCCCCCCCCCCCCCCCCCCCCGCCCCGAATGCAGGTTTCTGTTCAACTTTAACAGAGTTTGGCAGCTGAGCTGAAACTGAAGCATCGATGCTGACAGAGAGGCCCAGGTCTCTAGAAGACGAGAGGCTGGAGTCTGTGTGTGTGTGTGTGTGTCTGTGATTGTATGTGTGTGTGTGTGATTGTATGTGTGTGTGTGTGATTGTATGTGTGTGTGTGTGTGTGTGGGTGTGTGTGTGTGATTGTGTGTGTGTACCTTCAGTAACAAGTGTGGAGATGCTCTGAGACTTTTATGTGTTTGAACTCAAAAACTGATCTACAATCCATCTGGGTTATTGATTTCCCTTCATGTCAGACAGATTCCGTCCGATGGCGCTGGGAGGTTTTAGAGATTGTTAACTAAAACAGAAAAAATAAAAATAATTTATATATTTTGACTTTGTATAATGAACCCTTTAGCATCAGCGCTCTAGTGTTGACGTTCTTTGAATGACTGTAACTCTTCCACTGTTTCTGCTGTCAGTGTAAATCCAACAGAGAGAAGCAGCTTCCTGCTGATATGCAGCACTTTGCTCTGCTCCTCGGTGGGTGGGGGCCTTGTGCTGGGCCCCCTGGTGTGGGGAGGGCCCTGTCTCTGGCTGGGCTGGGGCTCTCCGTGCTCCTGTACCCCCCTGCTGTCTGTTGTGGGTCTAAAGCTACGGAGCGGGCAGGTGTAGGGTTTGATTCCCGGCCTTGCTGTCATGACTCCAGCGTCCGTCCCGGCTCTGGGAATGAGCTGTGATGTTCTCCATGAGGAGCTTCATGACATGAATACTGATCTGCAGAGAATCTGACTCTCTGGAACTCAGCTGGGGGTCTGCAGGAGCCTCTTCAGTCTCATGGTGTTTGTCAGATTTAAGAAGCGACATTGAATAGTTTCTGCAGTGTTCTCTGGAGAGAAGCTGCATTTCTCCTTGGATTCATTGACTGTCATCAGAATCTCCCAGCAGGAGAAGAAGAAGAAGAAGAAAAAGCCTTTTCCTTCCATTAAACAACCATTTTCTGCTGAAAGTCTCCTGGAGCTGCAGAATGTGGTAAAAATATTCAGAAAGTGGGCGGGTTGGAGTCCAAATACAGTCAGTCTTTAATGCTTCATGATGTCGGAGTACAGATGTTAGATTTTAGGACACAGACATGTCAGAGTTTGTCTGTTAGTGACTGGAAGAGGATTATGAATCATTCTCTCCTGTGGAGCAGTTATTGATCCACCATTGATTCTGTATTAAGCAGAACCCCAAAGGATCGCCTCAACAGACCATGATGGATGGAAAAGGTTTATACCAGGAGTCTGTAGGTTACGCGTCTTCCTTAACTCAATCTGACAGATTAGTTTAACAAAAGGAACTGAAAAAAAAGAAAGAAAGTGTCAGCCAACATTTGTTCCAGAGGATTTACTCGTGAATGGAGTCCATCAAGCTGAAAACAGCCTGGATGCTTCTTGTCTTCTTACCTTTCCTCATTCCTCTCTCAGCCACCTGTAGTCAGCAGGTTTCTGACCCAATTCTATGTTTTTTTTATAAATCTGAGATGTCTGGTAGTTATTAGATATTTGGAATATTGAAGGTGTTTGCATTTAAACGAGCTTTGGAACCGCCATCCTTAGAAGATCGTCAGAAGAGTCTTTTCTGTTTGGACTCCATTGTTGTTTCAGTGACTTGTGGGAATGTCTTCTTTTTGTGTTAGTCAGTAGAACACAGGGGATAAACCCTTTAACACCTAAACTGTCGCCGATGACGGGAAATAACTCGCCTGGTTACATCATTTCCTGACTTGTCTTCCCTCTGAGCCACATTCTCTTTCAATGTTCCCTCTTCTCTCCCTCTCTTATCGTGTTCTGCACAGTCTCTCTCGGTTGCTCTTCCCTCTCCTCCTCCTGGGTTTGTTATCGCTCTGCCGCTTCAATCTTTTCCCTTCGCGTCCAGATTACTGACGTTTTGTCAGACATCCACAGTAAAGATGGTGATCTCATCTCAGAAAGGTTTTAGGGCCACAGATTAGTTTCAGATTAAAGGACCGGAGGAACAAACAGAAGCGATGACCTGGAATTATCTCACCCAGAGAGCGTCTCTCTGTGTCTTCAATGGACTTGGGTTTTGGGAGGTCTTCCTCAAAGAGGTCACGGTTTCAGCTTCTGCTGCTTTGTCAGTTTTATTGCATCTTTGTCAGCCCTCGCTGTGAAGCTTCAGCAAACAAACGCCCACAACTGATGAAAGGTCCAATCCTGGAATAAAAAAAGTTTGTGTTTTTATGTTTTGCTTGGAAGAATGCATGAAAGGAACCCAAACGAAGCAAACGGAGGATTTTATTAGCATTCTCAATCTATTTGAACCCACGAGACCCTCTAGATGCGAAGACAACCTGCGTTCTGTCATTCACACTATATGAGAACTGGTGACTCCTCCCCCTTGGCGTTCCAAACAAGAAGTGGCCCTAAGCAGCCAAAATCCCATAAACCTCGATAGAGGAATAAACAGCTGTGACTCGGTCATTCTATTGGTCAGAAGAACCGTTCTTGCTCTGTTGGATTTTTTAACATGTTCTTGCTATTCCCATTTTTGTCATGATATTTTTCTGTTGTTCAAGTTGTAAACTGACCAATCAGATGCCTCATTGAAAGTAGTTGGAGCCTGGTGGCCCCAAACCGGCTGCTCTCACATAAAACAAGAGGAGCCACGAAATAAAAAAGAAAGAAACACAATTCATTTCAATGTGAGAGACAAGTGCAGCATTTCAACTCACTACTGATGGTCTATCAAACCTTCAACCTGCCCCCCCCCCCCCCCCCCCCCCCCCCCCCGACTGAAGGCTTGGGGGACAAATGATTAGTGGATGAACTCCATGTGAAGTTTATCAGAACAATGAATGGTAGTGATGTGGATCGTTTTGAACTTAGCAGTTTTGTTTTTTTCTATCATAGTACCCAGAAAACTTGAAACCAACCAAGAAGTCGTTCTTCTGATAATCTGGATGGTCTTCATGATCATCCTTTACTTACAGGACCTCATTTTTACAGATATTTAATTAGGCACCACAGATGGTTTCCTCACAAGGTTCCTCCCTCTTGTGCTGTTCCCATCCATCCATTTCCTAACCCTCTGTTCCCATTTGGAGTTATGGGGTTCCTAGAGTCTATCTTATATAAAGAGTGAAGCTGGGACACACTTTGGACAAGTCACCAGTCCACAGCAGGACAACACAGAGACAAAAAAAACACGCCGTCTCACTTACACAACCAAGGGACAGTGTGGAGAACCAAATAACCTGTGAAACATGTGATCCACGCATGGACAACCAGAACAACTTCCACACTACCTGGATGTGCTGACCACTACACCATCAGGCACATCAATCCTTAACCTGTGAAGTACATTCATCTTCTTGGTTCGGTCCAGAATAAAACCTGTCTTTCTGTCTCCCATCACTCAGTAAGCGACTCTTTAGAAAAACACTTTCTGTTCATCAGAGAAAATGAATGGACGCCATAAATCATCAGAGCTGCTATTGATCCAGACTTTTGCATTCTTGAGGACAAAGTGTTCAATTACAGCGGAGTCCCTGATAATCGGGAGGAGTTCCGACTGCGTTTTCCAGGTGGAAAAGGTCAACTCTTTCATATTTCAGCTGTTTTTCTTTCTTCCTCTGGAGATGAACTCTTCAGATGGATTTTATCAGCCTGCCGTGTCATAAAAACACGTCCATAAAATAACACGTCGCCTCCTTTTTGTGCGCTCTAACCGTTGGGTGTGATTTACTGCGCATCCATCAGCCGAGGCGCCCTCTCACTCAGCCGGGTAATTGAAAGGCTGCTGGCTTTCACATTTTCTCTCTGAGGAGACAAATCATAATTCCTCCGTTAATTAGACCTGGAGGGAGAAGGAGCTGTTTGGGTGTCTAGTCATGCATCCAGCAGACAAAGCTTGCATCATTTTCCTCAACCTTTACCAACGGCCTGCGTGCGCAGACGCCACCTCGCCCTCTGCTTTTGGAGGAAGCAGACAAATGTGTGTAATAAGATAATTGGGATGTAATTCAGGTGATAAGAAGTCCTAATGAGTCTCTTTAAAGCTGCAGCAGACGCTGTTTTCCAAATACAACTGTCTTATGAACAGTTATCTCCATGGTGATCGTAGGCCTGTAGGCCTGCTAATTGTGTTCAGAGGGAATCTTTCTTTTACCGACCGGGTGGGGTGGTGGTGGGGGCGCGCGCCCTGCCGGCAACTTGGCAGGGGTTCCTGGGCGGGTGCCTTCTGGGCGCGGGGTAGGCAGTGCGGCTGACCGGGAACGGCGGCCGGGTGCCGTGCTGGGTGGCTGGTCGCCGTGGCGGGGGCTGGGGGGGGGTTTGGGGCTCTGGGGCCTGGGGTCGTCTGCCCGTGGCCGGTGTTTCGCCCGTGGCCGGTAGTTGGCGCGTGGCCTGGCCCCCCGGGGGTCGGCGCCGCAGTCACAGCAGGGGTTAATGGGTTCACTTGGGTGGGTTTATTTCATTATTATTATTATTATTATTATTATATTAATTATTTTATTATTATTATTATTATTGTTATTATTAGTATTATTAGTATTATTATTATTATTATTATTATTACTTATTTATTTTTTGGGGGGGGGGGCCTGGGGGGGCAGTGTGCTAGTCCTTAGGGGGGCCAGGGTATGAATGGTGGGGCTGGACCCCCTGCCCCCCCGTTCTGGCACCGGGACCCTTCCTTGCTGGCTGTCTCTCGGCGCCGCGAGGCTCTGGCCTCCGACTGCGGCTGGCTTGGCGTTTCTGGCTGCCCGGCCGCTCTGGGAGGGGGGGCGCCTACCGCGGCCGGCTGGGGGGCCGGTCGCTCGGGGGAGCCTTCTCCCCCGGTTGTGCCCATCCGCCCGCTCCTCCCCGCTCTCACCCAAACAAATATTGCACACAGGCACATAGGGCCCCGGGATCTGGATGGGAGGGGTATGCTGGCGGGGCTCACTGGGGATGCCCCTCTCTGGGTTCTCGTTGGCACCCGCCCTCCACCCAGCTTTTTACTTGCATATTAGACACTCTGATTCATCTAGGGCCTTGTGGAGAGGGTCTGGTGGAGGGGGGCACGGTGAAACATCCGTGCTCACCTTTCGCTGGCCCCCCCACAATTTTAACTTCCTCTGTAGACACACACACTGCATGCTAGCAGCACACACACAGCAAATACACACCACTCACAGAGGGACTCCGGAGTGGGGGGCTTTGCGGCTTGGCAGCGGTGGATCCCCCCACACTGGTGACCTCCTATTTTACCTGCAGCACACACACAGCACTCCCACACCTCCATACATGGGTGGGGTCGGGGGGGGGCGGCCGGTCTTCACCCGCCTGGTCCTCTCAGGGCGGCCGGGCTTATGGGTGTCCTGTCGGCTGCGGGAGGGGTCGGGCATGCGGCGCTGGGGGTCGGCCGGCTGGGGGGGGGGTTGCTGCTTGGCGGCGGGGGTAGGGAGGGTAACCAGATGATTGTGAGTATGTGTGTGTGAGTGCATGGGTAGGACCGACCTGGGGGCTGGCTCGCTGGGACCCTCTGGGGCTTTCCCTCCCCATCACAGAGAGGGGAGGGCACTGAGAGGGTTGGGGAGGGGGGGTCAGATATTAAGGCGGGGGGGATGGTAGTGCGTAGGGTTTTAGGGGGGTGGCTGTGGCTGTGGGTGCGTGGCGATCCCTGGGTTGCTAAGGTCGCGGGCCTGGGCTGGCTTGCGGGGAAGGGGCGCCGGTCGGGTGGTGGCCGGCTCTTGGGTTCCGGGGGCCCTGGCTTCGTCCCTGGCCTTTGTCTCGGTGTCCGGCGCCCGGTGGCCCCCATGGCTGCCGCCTGGTACGGCTAAGCGCTCCTGTCTTGTGGCCTGGGGGCCGGACACTGGGTTCGCTTGTGCCTCTGGGCATTGGGGGGGCCCCTGTAGGGGGGCCCTCTCTGTGCCTGGCTGGTGGGGTGGGCGGTCCCCTCCTCCTCCCCTCCCGGGCTGCCTGGGTCCGGATGCTGGGGGGGCTTCTGGCCTGGGGGGCTCTCCTCCCCTCTCCTGGTCTGGCTGGTCTGGCTGGGTAGGATCTGGCTCCCTTTATGAACACACGGTTCACGTCGGCAGCATGCATGTATCTCCACCCCCACGTGCACGTGCACACTCCACACTGCTCCCTGTCTGCTTCATCCCTCCTCCTTACCTACAGTGTATTGATGGACAGTTTTTTTTTCTCGCTCATCTTAGTGTCAGATTTTCACCTTTGATGTAACATTCGTCTTTCCAGCAGATCTGGTATAATTGTTACAGCTTAAATTAATAACTTAGTCAAATCAGTGCTTGTATCCCCCACCTTTTCACCTTTTTTCCTTTTACTCTCTTCCACCCTCCCCTCACATTCTTCCCCTCTCCCTCCCCACACACACTAAATGTAACAAATAAATAAAAAATAATACGACAAAAAGGGGTTTATACAAATCTACACTCTAGTTTCTTGAAGCTATATAACCTCTTTTTGTGATAGTAAAACCTGTCCAACACAAAAAGCCTTCAGCTCTAATCTGTTTGCTCAGCTGTTGGACAGAACAAGTTAAAAAAAAGAAAAAAAAAAAAAAAAAAAAAAAAAAAAAAAAAAAAGATAATTGGGATGTAATTCAGGTGATAAGAAGTCCTAATGAGTCTCTTTAAAGCTGCAGCAGACGCTGTTTTCCAAATACAACTGTCTTATGAACAGTTATCTCCATGGTGATCGTAGGCATGTAGGCCTGCTAATTGTGTTCAGAGGGAATCTTTCTTTTACCGTCAGCCTTTAATACCGGACACAGAATAGATCAGGCTCTTCGAGCTACCGCAGCTCTTTTACCACTTACGACATTTCCATAATGTCCAACAAACTCTGAACACACACACACATACAATCAAACTCTAATTCCAACAAACTCTGAAGCTTTGCCTCAGAATAAGGTGGTTCAAATCAAATCAACCTTTAATTACATAGCCCTTTTCCAACACATGTCACTCAAAGTGCTTTGCATAAACTACAATCAAATGTAAAAACAAAATGAAACCACAAACAATGCCAACAACCCCCCCCCCCCCCCCCCTCACACACACACACATCATGATAAAAAGAGTGATGAAATGATGGAATGTGAAGACCTGGCTTGGTCCTGAAGTGGGGAAACAATATTTTGGGGACATGTCCACATCAGTAACCCCCCACCTAGGTTCACAGGGTACGCTACCACAGGACCCCCACAGGACTTTAGGGATGCAGTGATTCACTTTCTTCAAGATTTAGCTTAAACTTCAACTTCTGGGTCACAGGTTGTTTTTTTTGCCAATAAGCAAGAAACAATGAAGGAAAAGCTGTCAGTTGGCTTACACTAAGCCGGGTATAGTGGTGTAAATTTAGCACAACACGAGTGTTGGACACTTTCAATGTAAACCTGCAAACGTCTGAAGCAGGGATGCAACAATTCTTTCTCCGAATGATGTGGTTCAGTCGTTTATCATACGATACGGTTTTTAACAGAGCATCTGTGGCATCATCCATAGAGGACATCATCGATGATGCCAACGAGTTGTTCTTCTGTGGCTCAGTGGCTTCTTTGATTTGAACGGATGGACCAGAACCTTATACTTCCTGATTTATTGGCAGGAAGTGCACCACTAACATCCTGTTCTGGTGGTGTCAGAATAAGATAGAACTTTTGGGGGAAAACGGACATGAATTCAGAAAATCAGAACTGCTCCCACAGAGCGGTTTTATGGCACAAACAGCTTGATCTGGCCATCAACTCAGACTTTACAGTCCAACATGTGTTCTGAAGGGTCTGGCAGTCGTTCAGACTGATAGATGAACCGACTCAAGCTGCCAAGCTCTGCCTGACGGCCCAATTCAACAAGATGAATGTCTACTCCAGTGGCGGAGGGGGGTACCTCCTACGTCTGCTGTCAGGCCGCCCCGACCTTTAACATTTGCCTCTCTGGCTGTTGGCTGTTTGATGGCGGTCCTGTAATTAGGCTTTTTTTCTGCTGGGCATAATGAGAGTGACTCAGCAGAAAGAGAAAGTGTAGCTGGGCTAAATAAATGAAGGAGAATCACAGACTGTGAGGGTGGAGGTTGGAGGAGAACATTCATCTTTAGTCAGCCAGGGTCATCTATCCTTTGACTGAATGACCGCCCAATAATTAAAGAGATTTATTTGTATAATTAGCTTTTTATTAGGGCTGGGCCTTAAAATGATAAATAAATATACAGCAACATAATTTTTCTCAATAGAAGAATGAGTCTATCTTTTATTTTGAAGGGTCCAAAATCAAAACTCGCCAGTTTCTAGCATATTCTCCTCTATGGCGATTAAACATTAAGAGGGTTAGTCGCCACATGGCGAGTAAACGTTTGCGTGGACTTAGCCATGTGTACTAGCTCTGCTTTTGGTGAATTTCTTTTGTCCTGACCTCCTCTACGTCTGCATGCTAGAAAACGAAACACACGCGACGCTAAATGCTCCCGCGGTCCCTTCACCCGTGTAGCGTTTTCAGTTTCTTGAGGAACATGCATCGATTTTTAACATCATCCAGTCAGAAGTGGAGGATAAAGCTGATTCACTTACAGCAGCTAGGCGCTGCTGTTAGATCCTGATGCTATGATGCTCATACGTAATCTGTCTGCCTTACATGACCACCGTCTACGGTGGCCGTTTTTAGTCCAGTGGTTCCGCTCCAAGCACAGATTGTATTCAGACAGAGGAAACCCAGAGTGAACTGAAGCTCAGTCCGACTGAAAACGAACCGAGACCATCTCCAATGATGGGTCAGAAAGCGGTTCCTGGTCCATATTCAGACTAAAACATGTGCTCCACATTATCTGGTTCCAGCTGAGGGTGATCAACATCATGTCCAGTCTGGGTAGTCACTCGCTCTATGTGGGGGTTGACCTGTGTGGGTTCAGAAAAAACCACACATGGAAACCTTGTCTGCCGTGGGGGGCTTGTCCACGCTCTCCTGCCTCCCTCCTGTGGGCCTGCAGACGTCAGTGATGCCACTGTTCGTCAGGCAGTGATGCTCTGGATGTGACGTTGGTGAGATGAGAGACGGCAGCTGGCTGATCCTCCAGCAGTGCTTCCTTTTTTTATTCTTTTCTGCTCCAGTTTGCTGTTTAGTTTGTTTTTGGTGACCAAACACTTTGGTTCTAATGATGCAGAGCATAAGCTGAATGTTAGCATGTTGCTGTGGTATTTCTGCAGATGCTGTTGCCATTTTAAGGTGGTGAATCATCCGTTTGTTGCTGCTACAAGCTGCTTTTCTGCCAATGTCATCAACATTACTATGCCTTCTATATGGAGGATAGTGTAGGAACCTGTTGCTATAGCATGACACAGGACTAAAACATGCTGACTCATGGTTCCTATGTTTAAAAAAGTTGATTTTTATAAAAACACTTTTACTGCATCACATACTGTGGTGCCAAAAACGCTGCACAGAGAAAAGCTTTGTTGTTTTCCAGACTGTGAGGAAACATCTTCCACACTTTGGGTGACAGAGAATCATGTCTTTGGTTTGATGAAGCTCTGATGAAGCATCTGAGTCCAAAGTGATAAAGTGTCCATCATCCAGCTTATTGATGAATGGTTCAAGTCCTAGGCTTGATAGTTATTGTGTACAGAGGCAAAAACACAACCTAACATGATTCCTAATTAAAAAAAACAACTAGAGGTTGTTTTGGATAGAAGTAGGACCGATATCATTTTTTTCTGGCCAATACTGATAACCGATACTTCCCTTGTAACTGAGGCTGATAATCGATATTTGCAGATACCGATACTTCAACGTCAACAGTAACACAAAGTTTAGATTTCCTATTTGTTTCTTTTATTAGAAATACAAAACTTTTCTTTTACAGGACAATTCCATCAAACTTGACCTTTTGAACATACAGTAACAGATCTCATAGGAACAAGTATCACTTTAAAACTGTCATAGAAATATATCTTTTAGTATTCAGACAATTTATTGAATATTGGACATAACTGTAAACCAGAAGCTCCCCATTGATCCATTAGGAACAACATCTATTCCCATTAAAAATAACATTACTGACTATGACTGTAAACAAAAGCTTCCCAATCTATTAGGAACAAATATACATTTCAAAAATAAGGTATTTCTGAAAACAGTCAGAAGAATATTGGTAGATTTTTTTAAATCTGACCAATACCGAAAAGTCATGCGAACATCGGCAGGAGCTTCACTGGAGCTTAAACTCCAGTGATAAAGGGTTAATACCGGAAATGTCACAAAAATTACACACAGACCTCAAACTACCATGACTATTTGATCATTTATGCTATTCCCATAATTGTAACTTTACGTTAGCACATCTGCTTTTCTCTGCTTCAGAATCCGTTGGAATTACATTAGTTGCATAAACGGTTGAAGAGTTACCATAATTCAAAGAACGTCAACACTAGAACGTTGGTGTTAAAGGGTGAAGGCAGAACCTGGAAAGTTCACTTTGAAGATCCTGAGAAGGACTTGGCACCATAGATGTTTGAAGTGTTGTCGTCGTTTTACGTGGTGTAGTGATAAAGTGCTTATCAGGGTTCGCCTGATGAAGGAATTCAATGGACTATCAGGTCCAAATGAGGAGCTGTGGGAACTGTTGGACAGTCTGGTCCAGAAAGAGAACCAAAGGAACGGGAACATTTGGACTGTTTGTCTCCCAGCTGAACTTGAAACAAACACAAGTACAAAATGCAGACATGCCGCGTTGTGATTGGACGGCGGTCCTCAGCAGACGTGATGGGTTGGTGTTCACTGACAGAATCAGCATCTGTGGATGAAAATATAATCATGAATGAAGCAAACGGGTTGAAAAGCTGGTCCAAATGGGAGTTGGGGGGGGTTATGTAAGGGTGTTAGACTACACCCCCCACCCCCATCTAAGGATTGCAGGTGTGTCCTTACACACTTGTTTGTTGTGTTCGTCTGAGGGTGCACTCAGATCATTGTTTCCATGGTAACTGCATCATCCTTACCAACTGTCTGCTCCTCACACATTTCCTTCCCGCTGTGCTTTTACATTGTTTAGAATTTTTTTTTAATCTTTGTGTGGAGAACATCCGGGCGTCGCCGTCTCATTTCCCTCCATCAGGCTGCAGTAATCACAGGTTGTCCTCGGTGTCTCACTGAAGCTCGGGTCTGGACGGCTAAGTGTTTGTGTAGATGAGTGAGGACTGCTGAGAACCGGGTCCACATGACTTCACTGAATGAAGTCGTAGGGATTCTGCTGAGGTTTAGCTTGAGATCACAGATGGTCTCAGATTATACACTTTGTATTTATGGCATATTCAGATTTTTTTTTTAAACGGATGCATCACGAGCTATGAAAATATTTTAAATAATATCCAGATAACTGCATCCTGCTTATTAATTCTTCAAGCAATGTTCAGACTTCCATGTTCAAAACTCTTGTGTTCACATGTAAACAGGTTTCTATGATCTATGATGGCAAAAAAGGCATCAGAGGAAGAATAGTTCTTCTGACTAACAGGTGTTTATTTCTCTATTGAAGCATAGGGTTGGGTTCTGTGGGCCCGTGGAGGGTCATAGAGAAGAGTAGTCGCATCCTAAGGGGAGGGCAGTTCCCCTAAAACATGAATGGCCACCGCAAGGAATGTCATGAAAATGGAACGCACCATTGCCGTGCGTGTGGTACGTGTATCGTGGAGTATTCTGAAGGAGTTGCACACACTTATGACGTACAGATGAAGCTGTGATACGCTGTTGTAAGTCGTTAGTTAGGAGCAAGTGTTGGCTTCTTACTGACCATGCAAAAATGTCAAACACACTGAGTTCATGTGATACGTAAGTGGACGTTTGTAGGATTTCCACACAATCTACACTCTGACTAACGTTTGCAATTCTACCAGTCAGGCTGCACATAAGGAGTGTAGTAAATCACGTGACTAGGACTAATTGGCTCCTTGCGCAGTGCACAGGATTTGAAAACTGCCTCACCCACTTCCCCCTTACTCACCCTTACGTGTCGTATGAGTATTCACTATGACCTGTTGCCTGCAGCATGCCTGTAGCAAACATGTGCATGAGCATTTTGGCTCTACTGGATCACCTGTTTGACCATTTTTACTCACCTACAGCTCACATCCACCTGTGGGAGCAGCTGGGACTAAAGTATTACTGATCAACAACTGTAATCCGCTGACAGGATTCATGAAGTAGCTACTGTCCAAAAGCGTTTTGTTGGAGTCCTCTGGTGTTCTCAAAGTTAAAACTTTCTTTAGAAGTGACTTTCATAACAGTAAGAGTTTAGTCTTTGGGGGTCAGAGTCTGTGAGAAAAGAACCTGGGGCTCTCAGGACAGTTTCACACTGGAAGTTCTGGTTGTTGTTGGATCCACAGCGGTTGGTTTCCGTGGATAGTTTGGTTTGGAAGGTCACCAGCTGGAGATGAACCACCGCTGGGGGGGGGGGGGGGTCTATTAATGGGACTGTATGTGAATGAAATCCTGTTTTACATTTAGAGTGCATTCATGGACTCATAGCAGCAGAGAAATGCTTTTGTCTGCGTCACTCAGACATCTACTGAAAGTGGAAACAGACTCTTGAATGAGTCGGCCTTTTAGGACGGCGTGATGGAGCGGCTTTATTGTGACAGACATAAAAGGATGACGTTAAAGGCATAAAGGCGGATCTGCTGCTCCAGTTCAGACGGCTTCACCTCATCCAAGAGTCTGAGATGTTCAGGCTGCTCGCTTTACACCTCCAGGAAAAAAAGGCTTTCTGACTCACTTTGTTCCTGTTGGTGCTAAAAAGAGGAAACTTTTTATTTCATTTCATGGTTTAAGGTTGACCCCTTTTCTTTTCCTTGAAGTTTAATATGAATTTTCTTTTTGTTTTCGTTTCCACTTCATCATAAATGTGGTCGCCGAGGTTCTTGACAGTCAAACAGAACTAATAACACTTCCAAAGACCACAAGCTGCTTGTTATTTCATTTCCTCCTTTGAGAATTCTATTTTTCATCTCTGCTTTAATCTCACAGCGGCAGAAGCAGCACGTCTCACTTTAACTTTTCATGAAAGACTGTCAACGCCGGCGAGTGTTTCTGCACCCAGACGATGAAGAGCTTGAAGGCAGACATCATGAACCCTTTCTCTGTCTGTCTCCTCACAGAAAGTCAGTGAGAAGGTTGGAGGAGCCGAAGGAACCAAGCTAGATGATGACTTCAAAGAGATGGAGAAGGTTCTTCTGTTTGTCTTTTATCTACTTTACATGAGTCTCATTTGTTAGGAATTATCTATAGCACTAAAGAATGCAAGAAAAGCATTTTAAGGGTTAAGGAATCTGTGGATCATCTGAGCATCCAGCTACAAAACAAACAGCTTGAAATGTTTCTACGTTCATGCTGCTCCTTTTTGTCTGAAATGTTGTTTTTCTTGTTGCTCCACAGAAGGTGGACATCACCAGCAGAGCGGTGCTGGACATCATGACCAAAACCACAGAGTACCTTCAGCCCAACCCAGGTACCAAACACCCCCCCACCTTCCCCGACCACAGCACAAACACTGACGCTCCTGATTCCCCTCAGCATCCAGAGCCAAGCTGAGCATGATCAACACCATGTCCAAGATCCGCGGCCAGGACAAGGGGCCGGGCTACCCGCAAGCTGAGACCATCCTGGGGGACGCCATGTTGAAGTTTGGACGAGAGCTGGGAGAAGAGTCCAGTTTTGGTGAGTGGGAATGTTCCTGGAATGTTATGTGTTCAGTGGAGTTCTTCTGTACTCCCCATGACCTTCAAATATCAAAAATACAGATTTGTAACACCAGACTAACTGCAGAATCCCAAATATCGACACACCGTTGGCACCTGATGATGCTATGGAGCGGTGGCTGTGGCTGTGGCTGTGGCGGTGTTGAGAAAATATTTATCCTTCAGAACAGAGTAAACTAAAGTCCTGTCTACTCCAGCTATTCAAACAAGTCAGGAACGAAAAAGCTCGGCTCTGTGTTTTTCCAAAGCTTTCATTGGTCTGGTGACGTGTCTTTTGGCACATCGTCCGCTCCTTCCTCAACATTGTAACAAAAACCTGTTTGTTTTGGCAGGAGCTCCTGTGCCTCTGAGACTTTCCACCTGTCAGCAGGAGTTGGCTAAACAGTCCTGAATCTCAGATTTCACTCCCAGGTCTCCAGGTCTTGACTCACCAGGTCCTGAAAGGAGGATCTGTGGCTCCAAAGGGTTTTAACCCTTTAGCTCCAGTGTTGGCATTCTTTGGACTACTGTAACTCTTCAATAATTTTAATTATAATTAACGTAATTCCAGCGGATTCTGTTGTGGAGAAAATCAGCAAAGTGTTGATCGCATAAAACAGTGGAAGACTTACAGAATGACAAAGAGCGTGTGTTTTTTAGGTGTCACCAGTGACATCTGTGATGTCAGAGGGTTAAATCCTGTTTCCAATAGGAAACAAACTGAACATCCAGGGACTTGGGTTGTATCTGTAGCCTCTTGGCAGGGTCATGAACTTGTTCTTAAACGTCTACCTGGATAAATGAAGGTACCACCCATCAACGCCATCCCTCGTTCGTCGGTCTGTGAACTAGTGTGTTTGTGTGGATGAAGAGGTTCTGCAGATGTTGTTCAGGTTCAGAGCCTTCATCCATTCAGATCAATCAAAAGAGACGATTGACGACAAATGGATATACATTTTATTTCAGCTTTAACATCATTTCTTAAAGTTAGACTAAAGCTACAGTAGCTTCATACTGCTAAATCCACATGTGGACGTCCACCAATGCGGTCTGCGATTGACTTCAATGGGTGGATTAGCTTCACAAATATCTATGCAGCTGCAGACACCAAAGTTCAGGTCTATTTCCTATTCAACACTTAGATGTTCCAAACATATAAACCTGCATTCAGAGAGAAGCCATCATGAAACCTTCTCATCCTGATGCAAGCAGATCCCGAAGAACGGTTGGTTAAAGTTTCATTTCTAAAAATGTCCATCAGCATCAAAAGCCCCCTGGACCTGCCCTCTGTATGTCTGGTGCACTTCAGTCTATCTGCATTAAACCAGAACATGATGATCTGGATCCTCATCAGAACTTCCTCTGGAAGTTCCTCCTGACTCTGTTTCTCATCCCCTCTCCTCCTCTCCTCAGGCATGGCTCTCATCGATGCAGGCGAGTCGATAAAGGAGCTCGGGGAGGTGAAGGACGCTCTGGACATGGAGGTCAAACAGAACTTCATCGACCCGCTGCAGAACCTCCACGACAAAGACCTGAAAGAGATCCAGGTACGGTTTTTTCTAAATGACTTAGCTTTGAGTCCCCTCTGTCAGGACTTAGTTTTCCTTTCTGATCCCAAACATGTTTCCATCCAATCCAGCACCATTTGAAGAAGATGGAGGGTCGTCGCCTGGACTTCGACTACAAGAAGAAACGTCAGGGAAAAGTTCAGGACGAGGAGATCAAACAAGCGCTGGAGAAGTTTGACGAGAGCAAAGAGATCGCAGAGCAGAGCATGTTCAACCTGCTGGAGAGCGACGTGAGGATAAACCTGTTCATTCAGTCCTCCAGAAATCTGGCCCTGTTCTACTTTCCCAAATGCTTCCCTTGTTGCTATAGTTACACATATTTAGCCAAAGCCCCCTCCTGATTAAAACCGCAACCACAAAATAAAGACAGGCGCTTGGTTGCCAGGCGGAGGAGGCCAGGCCCAGCATGCATGAGAGGCAGCTGATAAACATGCCTGTGTGTGTTGCAGATCGAGCAGGTGAGCCAGCTGGCAGCGCTGGTCCAGGCTCAGTTGGAGTACCACAGCCGAGCCGCCGAAATCCTGCAGCAGCTCTCCAGCAAGATGGAGGACAGGTATCGATCCGCCCGCCTGCTGGGGCCAGAAATGAGCGGTCACAAATGAAAAAAGCTCTTCCTTCTGGCTTCTTTCCAGGATAAAAGAAGTTTCCAGTAAACCCAGGAAAGAGTACAGTCCCAAACCCAGAATGACACTGGAGCTGCTGCCCCCCAGCGAGAGCCACAATGGGGGGATACACTCTGCCAAATCTCCCGGAAGATCACCAGGTAGGAAATATGGCGAGAAACACACACCGGCTGTGCAGTCACCTTCAACCGAGACAGCATAGGGACTGAAACGACACCAATTCATGACTTCTCCAAAAAACACCAAAATAGCAACCATTTGTTGAGTAATTGTTGAGAACTCTGTGTTCTGGACTGAGATAGTTCTAAACCCTGACATCTCACTTACTCTGATCAGAACACAGCGGCAAACCTTTTCTATTTTAAGCAGATTAGAGGCATTAGAGCCAGAAAGATCCATTAGTCTTTTTTAAGACTATTGGAATATCGCAGCCGCAGTGAATATTGTTCCATTTCTCTGCCTTGGTCGATGTTCATCAGCAGCAACCTCTCTGAGATCATTGGTGATGTGTTTCCTGTGACGCTTCAGAGCGGCAAGCAAAACTTCTATAACTATTGTTGGGGGGGGGTCTAAATCCAAACCCATTGGTGTTTAAACACGTATGAGAGAATGAAAACCTGTGGATGGATGGATGGATGGATGGATGAATGGATGGATGGATAGATGGACGGATGGATGGATAGATGGATGGATGGATGGGTGGATGGATGGATGGGTGGATGGATGGACGAACGGATGAATTCTACACTAGCAGAATTGGTTTTGACTCTCACTCTCTTGCAGCCCCCATGGACCAGCCGTGTTGCCGAGCGCTCTACGACTTTGAGCCAGAAAACGAGGGGGAGTTGGGCTTCAAGGAGGGTGACATCATCACCCTGACCAATCAGATCGACGACAACTGGTACGAGGGCATGATCAATGGCCAGTCGGGCTTCTTCCCCATCAACTATGTGGATATCCTGGTGCCGCTCCCTCATTAAGTCCGGTCGGCGACCTGGTGCTCGCCTCCTTTCAATCCAGACACCCAGAAGACAACCTGCATTTACAAAACAAACCACGCCCTTTCTCTTCTTTGTATTCTTCTTCTGTGCTTCTGTGCGATTCTGCTTTCACACAAGAAACTGAAACGGAAAACGGCCGGACAACACAAAATCCTGACACGGAGACTTTAACAAAGATGGATGCAGAAGTCTGTAGGAGATGAAGAGATCCTTTACAGGGCGTGGCTCAACCTGGCAGCACTGGACACCAATGATGCTGTGGAGAAACGAGGCCCAGGGTTTATGTATGTGCATGTCTGTGTGACCTGTTCGTGCTCTGTTATGATGAAGCCAGCACAAACTCCTGCTTGTCCATCAACTGCATAACAGTTTCTTCTGTTGTTTTTTTGTCCTCTTCTTCCCTTTCCAGGAGGAAACGGTCTTTTCTACCTTGACTTTCCTTCTTATCCGTTTCTTAAACTCCCAGCAACCATCACAGCGGTCTTTCTAGCCTTCTTCTCTTGCTCCTTTGACTTGTATTCCCTCTAGGATCTGCAGCTCTGCAGCCTCTGCTGTTGAGAACGTCTCACCCACTTTTAGCGGTTCTTGTAACGTATCCTGCTTCTTTTAGAACCTGTGTAAACCTTCAGCTGCATGAACCAGATGAATCCAGACCTAAAGTGATCAGACTCTGGGGAAACTCGGGTTCCAGGAGTGCATGGCCGGAACAAAGACATACCTCCAATAAGTCAGTGTTTTCAGGATAAATAAGTGAACTTTTCGTCACTTTTTGTGACATCCGTTTGCCTTGTATTATAGATTTAGCCGCCTCTTAAAGGGTCAGCCGGCTTTTACTGGATGAAGATCTAGAAAATTCATTCAACGAAGTGAACATGGTCAGATGGAGAGGCGCTTTTCCAACCAGCAGGCGAGACCGAGCAGCCTTCAGCAGGCTGCTGGATTTGATTATGTTCTTATCTAAGTAACTTAGATAGTATTCAGTTACATTGTTGGTTTGTACTCTGTGGAGTTGGTGCTCGTCAATTTGTCTAATCTGTGGCTTTTGCATGCAGGATGAGCTAACAGGCTAGGCGCTCCAGAAATGTCGTTAAGCCCATTCAGGATTTGCCGGAACCAACACCCCAAATGTGACTTTCAGATGCAGATGGTTTGCTTATGTGAAGCTGCCTGGCTTAAGAGCACAACGTTGTTTTCACAAAGGTTCTCTTCTAAACACAGTGTGTGTAGTTTTACAGAAAACACACTAAAGTCTAGAGGAAACTGTAGAGTCCTTGATTATTTATTGCCCATTCTTGACATTTTTATTTAGCTTTTCCTACAAATATTTCAAAGATTGATTACCCTTTAACACCAGAGCTTTAGCTCCTGTGTTGGCGCTCTTTAACTTAGCTACCATAACTCTTCAACCGCTTACTCAAGTAACCTAACTCTGAGACGGAGAAAAGCATCTTTGAGCCAAAACATAGCCGCTTTTCTCAGCCTATCGCCTATCTTGGAATCACGTTCATTGCATAAATGGTCAAAGAGTTACGGTAGTCCGTCTGTTATTTCGTCTCACCGGTGGTAACTCTGGTACTGAAGGCTGAACGGACGTCCCCTATAGCCATAATGGTAGAACTAGTGATGTGGGGAGCAGGTCTTTTCACACAAAAACTGTTTTGAAAAATTGTTTTAAAAAATGTTTATGAGTAAAGTTTTGTCTTTTAACATAGAATTTATAAAAGGTACCAAAAATGGCCCAAAAACATACAGGAAACGCCATGTCCTAACAGAATTGGCATACAGATAAAAATAAACAAAAGTTATAAAAATTGAAAACTTTCAGATGTTTGATGAAACATTATTATCACTGGTTTGTTTTCTCATGCAGCTCCAACATTAAGCTAAACAGAAGAAGTTAGTGCTGGTAACCGGTTACCATGTTTATCCTCCATAACAAGTATTACTAGTAACAGCATTACAGTTTAGCAGACACACCATGAATCAGGTTAATTTAGCTGTTTTTTTTTAAAGTCTCTTGGAGATACGCTTTTGTTAATGCTGATATCTGGAAGGAAAACTAACTCTCACCAGAAATAGAAACCTTTGGTTTGTGTGTAAACATCTGTGAAACCAGGTTAGTATTGTTACAGATGTAATACGAGCCTAACAGCTTTTGAAATATAGCTTGCGGTTAAAGATTGTAGCCTTTGCACCTGTTAAGTGTTGCTAGTAAAAAGCTGAGAATGTTTTCTGTAATTAGGAGGTGTTCTGTAGCTGGTTTGGAAGTGAAACGGAAAATGTGTTGTTACGTAGCATTATCTGCAGGTTTAGATGGTTTCTTCAGACAATAATAAAGAGCTTCTTGTTGTGTGAGAGCTAGCAGTCAACGCAAACGTCATTTATAAAAGAATCCAGTGTGCTCTAAATGGAAACTGCTTAAAATTTCAAACTATAAAAATGTAAACTCATTTTTAGCATACATTTGTGCTCACATTACTATCGCTAACATGGCAGAGGTGGCTAATCGTTAGCTTTTCTCTTCAAATTAGCATATCTAATGTATCAGGAAGGACTAAAACCATCAGATTAGCATAGCTAGTTCTAATAGGGCATAATGACTCTGCCCAATGCATTGTGGGAAGTAATGCTTTGTTCGGTTTTGTTTTGGTTTGTACCAGATTTTAGTGGGTTTCTCACAGGGTGACGTCACACTGTCATTGCAATGTTGTGTGTGCCTGATTATTTATAATAAATTGTTTGTACTGAGGACGTTGGACTGCGCCATTTCCGTTGTGCCTCCTGTACGTCTGGTTGCTCAGGGTTGTATGGAGGACAAGTCAGCTCAACATTCTGTCTTTTAGTGTGGTTAAGGCAGTGTTTGCTAGTACCCTGCTAGTTAGCATTGTTGAGTTTCATTCTATTATGGTGGTTTTCTGACAGTGGAAATCCCACTTCTGACACAAATGTAGCTGCCGCAATGGCTAGATACACGTTAGGAATGAGATGAGGCAGAACTCAGCTAACTATGCTGAGACTAACAAAATGCATCTACTGCTTAAACCGCACTAGATAGCAGAATGATGAGCTAAATCGAGCCCCATGTACCTCATGACCCAGAGCAGCCAGAAGTACAGGAGGCACAACATAAATGGCACAGTCCAATGTCCGCGGTACGAACCATTTAACAGACCGGTTTCAGTGCTGTATTACCACTTCCAGAACCCATTAACTTGTGGTGCAAACCATGAAAACACAAAACATTACTTCCCACAATGCATTGGGTATGGATATTACAATACTAAAAAAATATTTCTTATTTTCTTTATACTGTTTATTTGTTTTCTCGCATTAGCATAGTGAATTCTAACGTTCCAGATATGACCAATTGTTTTGCATTCGTCTAACCAACAATTTGCTAATATTGCAGAAGTGGCCAACCTGTTACTTTTTTTTGTTTTGTTGCAAAATACTTTAGTTATTCTGCATTGAAGTATAGATATATATATTTTAAAAACTGCATTTAGTATGCTTTGTATTGTTTAAAAAAAAGGTTTTGCGTTACTTTTTTTTTATTTAAGTAGGCATGTAGTCGTTGCAGTCAAACCATTAGGGACGGCATGGACTTTAGAGACAGAGTAGACTTTATAAAAAATATACAAACTCATTGAAGATTATTTAAACAGAATGATAAATAAGCACGTACAGGACTCCAGATCACACCAATTCTTTGAAACTGAATACTCAGCGGTGTTTTGTTTAAATTTCACTTAGTCAGAATACAAGAGTTTACCAAATAAACAACGTTCCTTTGGTTTTTTACCTTTTATTTTGTGTTTCTATAGAAAGAGTCAACTGAATACATAGTTTTTCCACAACTTGTTTGGGGAGCATAAAGTTCAACATTAAAACAAGTGTCACGAGTTAGATTAGAGTGGATAAGACACCATTTATCCCACGATGGGGAAATTCTTTTGGAAAGAAGTTCTTTAGGAAGTTCAATATCCTGATCCAATCAACACTAAAGGCAATACGTTTATAAAAATTAACATTTCATGAAGGAAGATTTTCTTTGCGGTCATGTTGGACATTAAAAACACAAATGCAAAGTGAACAGTCCTGTTTCAGGTGGTCGTAAAAGACAGGGCTTTCCCTTTCAAAATGTTTTTGACCTCCTTTTGTGTCGGAAAATCTGAATTTTCCAAACCTGTTTGTGAATTGTGTTTGAGATGTGAAGAGGGGGTTTCCAAAAATCTAAACAGAAAGTTAACATAAGAAACTAAAGGAGGAAAACCTTTTCCCCCTTCTCTTCCTGTTAGCTTTGAATTTAATTTCCTTCTTATTGTAACTATTTTCACTGTTTTTTATATTTTCACCAGCTTGGCCCACATCCATGCAGCCTTTTGATTTAGTGCTTTAAGACTTCATTCTCTGAACCCTGTTTTTTTTAAACTACTTCACGTTTTCTTCGCTGATTTGCCCTCTATGGCGACATGTATTCTAACCTCAATGAGGGATTGTACAGCGTTTCTGTGTTTTCACCGTCTGACAGTCAGACCTCGACCACATTGGCGGCCTCCTCTGGCTGAAAGCGTCAGTCCTGTCTCTGAAGGGAAGCAGAAAAAAAAGCTTTTTTATATATTTATAAACCAATTAAACCTGAATTTCAATCACAGAAATCCACATTTTAACATGAAGGCTGTCAGGATTTTCCGTCTTCTGCAGCTTTGTATTTATGTTAAATCGTTTAAGCAAAGCAGAGTCGCTTATGTGGAACAAACTTCCTCAGAACGGCAGGAAGTGCAGGTTTTTTTCCTGTGCTCGTCACTTTTGAGCACTGCACCGTCATCTTGGTACTGACGTCTCGTATGCCAACTTTAGCGGGACGAGGAGCTGTAAGGTTTCAGTCCAAAGGTGTTGACAGGACACAGTTCGTCGGTAGATTAAACCTCTAGAACCATTGAGGAAAATTGAGTTTATCACACAATAACTCACTTCAAAAATGTTAAAAAGGTCAACTTTGCTCAGTGTAAAAAAATCTTTTTTAGCGTCTTTTCCTCTGATAAGCAGTCAGGCCCGGCCTGCTGTTGAGCAAAGGCTGATACAGTTTTGCACCGTCATCTCTGGGGCATGATAATGTGGCCGTGGTCTGACCCGCGTTACGTCATAGAACTATATGGTCGTAAACATTTCAAAATGAATCAGAAAAGCTCCTGTCCTCTGGAGAGCTGCCTGTGTGTATGTAAATATAGAAACACCTTGTTGCTATTTATGTAGGTGTTGTATGTATTTATTTATTTGGTTGTTTGTTTATTTATTCCAGCGTCCTATTTATTGGTCAGGCACCTGTGGTGTAATTGACGGTTGTTGGCACATTGCTGTGTAATGTGGAGGAGGGTGGACCTTTGGGGGAGGGGCTGGTTAATGGAGGGGTGTGGGGGTGGGGGGGCGGATGGGTTGGTCATTGGGGTACAAAGCTAGCTGTGACACTAACTGTTGCTCTCCTTGTACTGGACAAAGATATACTTAAAGACCACTGTATGTATAACTGCTTGTCGTGAAGATGAAGTACAATCTAATGACAATAAAGCATAAACACTATGATGATCCTCTCGTTAATCTGTACTTTGGACTTGAAACATTTCTGTAAAAGTTGCGTTATGTTAGTACAAAGGCTTAGATGTTGTTTTTATTGACCTTTCTTCCATTATTTCCAAGCTAATAGGTTATTATCCTGTTAGCTGGATCTACTTGCTGCATTAGGAGTATCCATCTTCTAGATCCCACATGGGTCCAATTTTTACGAGATGTCCCAATTTACAGTTCAAATCTTTATACATTTTTTTAATAATCCAACTTTTGATCGTCAGAACAGAGTGAATACATAAGTTTTCTTTCCAAAAGGTTCTTATTTGTTTTTCAATGACATGAAAATATAGGATAGTCCCGTACTATTTACTCTCTTAGCCCTTGTGCTATCTTAGATGACCCCCCCTTACATTGACGTGTTCTCCCTACCATGACAAAAGTGGATAAAGGTGGAAAGATTTCATGTAATCCATGGACACCAGTGAAGATCACAAATCATGGAAGAAAAAAGGTTCAGAGCACTGTCTAGTGGGTCTAGATGACCCAACTCCCAACGTTAAAGTGCCTAGGATAGCACAAGGGTTAAGGGTTAAAGTAATTCTGACACAGCCTCAGGCTTTGTCTGAATTTCCTCACTACTCTTTACTTGGTCCACAGTAAAGGTTTTTTTTGTCCAAATCTACACTTTGCAAGATCTAGTACCTTTGAAATTTCCCAAAAGTCTTTGCAAAAAATTTGTGTGTGGTGATGCTCACTAGATTGGTGAATATGAACCACAGTGCAATGGGTTTGAACAACTTGTCATATACAAAAACACATGAACTTCTTCAATAAGTCATCCAAGTGTTCATCATCAGGACAGGGGACTCATGAATAAATATACGTTTTATTGTTTATATTAATCAGGTTTTTACTCTGGTAAATGGATGACATTATGTTTGGCGTTGGTTGTTGGCTTTTTAAGATCTAAGTTGGACCGCCCTGCTCCAATCTAGACCACCTCATCTAGACTTTAAGATGATCTTTAAAAACAAGATAGTTTGAGAAAGGTGGTTTACATTCAACATTTTCTCTATATGAAAACACAACTGCTGGCAAAACCCATTCAACGTGTGCAGGGGTTAGGGATGAAGCTGTCTGGAGATGATTTTATACCAGGAGGAGCCTATGAATAGACTTTTGCCACAAAAAAAGTATACATTTAAGTCTTGGAAAAAGTACACTATTGCTAACCTGGAGATCAGACTGAGATACAACCTTTAAAGTCCAGTTGCTCTGAGGAACATACAACATGAGATTAAGCCCACTAGACCACCAAACACGTTTCATTTTAGCTAGTCACTGATTTTGTACTCTGTTTTTGCCTCTGTCTGACCGTTTTACTGAAAATGGCACCAACACACCATCAGAACTGGTGTTCCTCAGGTGTCTGTGCTAATCCCCCCACTGACTGAACACTATTGTTGAGGAGAAGCAAAAGAAAGATTTTCTTGAAGAACCTAAAACACTACATTTGGGCTTTAGTACAACTATACCATCTGTGTCTTTTTTTACATCAAATAATATTTTTGTACGATCAAGAAAGAGGAAAGTCACGACCGGAAACTGTAAACGATCGAATGTGGTTTGTTGGTCGACTGGCCGCTAGAGGCGCCGTGGAGCTTTGTTTAGCACACCGCCGTTTCCCTCCTTTTAAAAGTCTAAGCATGATGCCTTCACGAGGTCTCGGAAAACATTGTACGTTACTTTAGCGAAGACAGGAAACGTGCACTAAAATAAAATATACGAATAGATCTACGTATTCATGTTACAGAACGCAGGTTTTACGAAAGTTTCAGTTTAAATAGTTTTGTTGCAGTTAAATAATGAAAGGAGGAACGTCATACTAAGATTAACACATTTTAAAAATCAAACTAAGTAAAAGTGTACAAATATAAAGATTAATTTTGCACACTTATCCAGTTTTACCCAAGTTCAAAAGACGTTTCTGTAACCATAAAAAAATAATTCCATTATTATTTTTTACAGATATATTTCGAAATTCAGATCTTTTTTAAAGCAAGTGAAAGCGACAAACGACTTGACCCACTTTCTACACACGCTTTGAGAACGCTTCAGTTCGCAGTAAAGCCGGGAGGAGAAACGCAGAACAGCGAAAACAGGAAGTCCTTTCAAAATAAACGTCTTCGGCCAAACTGTTCGGAAAAATGTAAATTTCACTCTGTCTTTAAAAGAAACTATCACGAATAAAGACAGTGCGTACTTCGTGAGTTAAATTTGATTTACAATTTTATGTTTAATAATATTAATTGTGATGAAATTTCTATATTCCTCCTCCAGAGTGTTTATTTTGGTAATCTTGTCCGGAAGTGCGTCATTCATAGCTTTGCTAACTTCACTGGAGTGCAGCGTGTTGATGTAGGAGAGGATCTCGGAGAAACAAGTTTTTCGCGTGGCGGACACTCAAACTCGAGCGGAAAACAGAGAAAATGGACATGAACAAGAGGGTTTCGTTAGAGCTGAGGCACCGGTCGCCATCAGAGGTGAGCATTGCGGCCTGTTTTTGGGATTTTTAGCAGCATTTCCTCGGTGTAAACTTGACCGGCAGGAGGAGGAGGGCTGGCGAGCACATGGCGGCGTTATCACAGCGGGTTGGAAAAGTGTAGAAATGTCTATAAAAAGCTCCTTTTCAATTGATTGTTTGGTTTCAGGGGATTTAATTTGCGTCCAGATTGACGCTTCCTTTAACTTCAAAGGCGATATTTCTGATGGCGCGTTTCTCTAACAAAAAAACAACCGTTTTGAATTTTTTTTCTACGTTCCCGCTTACGTCCCATTTCCTGTCGGAAACAAATCGAGGTTTCTGTGTGTGTATGGTTCACTTTTTGCGATCGGATGCTCAGATATTTGCGTAAAAACGACTTAAACGTAGTTTTTTCCACTTTAGAAACCCACAGTAACATTCGCGTCTGTCGGGGCCTGGCTATTACCTGGTTTCTGTTCCATGTTCGGCATAATTTTATGCTGCAGTTCTTTGATTTGTAATTTTTTTTAAACACCCCAACAAAGCAAAATGACACTATCTATCTTTTCAATAGGACATATATAAACCTCAAACCGAGTTGTACTTTGACCCAACAATATAATGTTAAAATAATGTTCCACACTTGTTTGTCTTAAATTATATAATCTGGATATTTACATCATTTTGGAAATCCTCTGATGAAGTATCTGCTCTTTATAAAAGAAACACACTTGAATTTTAAATTTCCGTATGGTGCCAGGAAATAGACGGGCCCGCTGTTCATGACTTGCTAACTGAGGCTAGCTAGCGCGCGTGAGCTAGTTTTAAAGAAAAGCCTTCGCGTGGTTTTTACCGTTACTCTTTTCAGTAGTGAAACCATGTCCTTAATTAAAAAAAACTGTGATTATGGTCTAGTGGGGTAATCCCTGCGCTGCCACGCTGGTGGGAAGCGGCGGTTGCGGGGACAAGAGGCACGCCGCTAACGCAGGAGCGTCACGTGGTTCGGGAGTTTACAAACAGAACGCGGATCCGTCCCAATACGAAACCCCGAGGAGCCTTTTCCACCGGACTCATCTTTTTATGACCTCGTAACTAAAGGTCTTGTTTGGTCTATGAACCGATGACCGTAACCCCCTGAGACTCGGTGAAACTGTGGGGGAATTCTCATAAAAGAGGACCCAGACCGGCAGAAGAAGAGAGTGTCAGATCAATTTTATTATTATTAGGAGGGAAATGTAGATGTAGTAGCAGCACCACAGAAAAAGATAAGAGATAGAATAAATACAAAACACGAAATATACAAGGAAGAAAAGAAAAATCAACAGGCGGGGGAAAAATCATGTGCACTCCAAGGAATGTTACCAGATAACTTTATTTTGAAAGGTTAAACACCATTTGAACAGTCTTTGGGTGTTTCTGTGTTCATCCTAAACCAACAAGCTGTTTCGCCTCCATAACTGCAGGGAATTGTGGGATATTAAATTTTTCTCTTTTCAGTGTAATGCTTTGATGTTTAAAGAAAAAACATTATTGATAAATATGTGATATTATAAATGGAGCAGAATAATTGTAATTATCAGACATAAACTGTTTCTTTTCCCCATCAATAAAAAGTGATTTATAAATGTGTTGAGAAATCCTGTGAGGGGTCGCCGTTACAATTGAGACGGGAAAGATTTTATGCCTGATGCCCTTCCTGACACAACCCTGTATTTAATCGGTCCCCCAAAATTAAAAAAAATACTTGTTTTTTAAGGTCATTATTGTTATGTTTTTAAACATGTTGGTGTTTTGGTTGGGACTGTTCATCCAGATCTGGTGTTTAGATGCTGAAGGAGATTTAAAAACACAAAGAAACCTCCTTTCATTGCTGCTAGTTTTATTTTGAAGGGCTGTTTTTAAGGAACCCCTTCATCAATGGAGGACCAGAGGTTCAGACAAACCCCAGCATGAGTTTTAAGACTCCCCAATGTCTCACGGGGGAGGATGTCCTGGCCGCATAGGAGGGGCGCCGTTAAAAGCCATAAAAGACTGTACCACCGGTGGGGGTGGGGGTCCGTCTCATTAGCATCATATAGAAACCAACCAGACTTGATGATTTGTTCTAAAACAGTTTTTTTCTGTTTGTTATTAAAGTTTTTATGTAAATAAAATAAAATGCAGGAGAAATAGTTTCATCCACGCGTTACTCTCTTCCATTTTGTGAACCAACCCACTTTTCTTCATTTGGTTTAGTTATTATGTCTAAAACAAATGACTGAGCCCCCCCAGTCTGCACCGTGAGGGTAAAGGGAGGGGGCAGAACTGAATTTTACCTGAGACCGCTGAAATCTCAAACTTCATCTTCAAGAATAAAATACCAGTATCTTCTAGTGTCGCTATTTCACAATAAAAGCTTCAAATCAAAAGATATTTTCCGTTGTCGCCCCCCCCCCCCCCCCCCCCCCCGTGAGCTTTTTACAGCGTTGAACACATGGAAGATACCAAAAAGTCTGGTTTATAATACTATGTTTACTTCTTTTATCATCAGTCAGTATAAATTATTTAAAAGCTAAAAGTCAAACAAGGGGAAATGCATCTTCTGCTCTAATTCATAATTTAATGAAGAATCTGAACAAATGTTAACTTTTTTATGTTCTCTTCTTCTTTAAAGCTTTTCTGTTTAGTGACTCGGTTCAGGAAAACACGAGTTGATCTGTGCAGCTTCTTTGAACGTCCTCCAGCTCACAGGATGACACTGTTTCTCTGGTGTTTGTTGATGCAGTAGACGGGTTCTGTGTTTGGTCTCGTCAGGTCCATGAGCTGGTTCTGGACAACTGCCGCTCCGGCGACGGGAAGATGGAGGGGATCACGGAGGAGTTCTCCAACCTGGAGGTGCTCAGCCTCATCAACGTGGGTCTGACCAGTATGGCGGGAATCCCCAAACTGGACAAACTGAAAAAGGTCGGTCCGGCTCCCTGGGGCGGGCGGGTTCGGTTCTGGTCGATCATCACCAGAGCAAAGGCTGATGGTCCGTCTGTCTTCTGCAGCTGGAGCTGAGCGACAACAGGATATCGGGAGGGTTGGAGGTTCTGGCGGAGCGGCTGGTCAACCTGACGCACCTCAACCTGAGCGGGAACAAGTTCAAAGACATCAGCACGCTGGAGCCGCTGGTGGGTGGAGCTTAATGTGCAGATGTGCTGCTGTGACGGACGGCATGTAGTTGAATGAAGCCGTAAAAACAGGAGGCAGGTTCAACAGGTATTTAAAGGAAGGAGATACAAAGCAGTAAACCTGTAGAGACTCGTTGAACCACAAACGTGCAAACATGAATTTGTTGGAGTGAGTACCGGTTCACACCAGCAGGGGGCGCAGTTGCCCCACAAACAGCATCATCAAAGTCAGCTTTATTGTCAAATATGCTGCATAAAGAAGACCTACAGCACAGATGAAATGACTGTCCTCCACCCCCACACTGTAAATAAACTAAATAATAAAACAACAGTTATAATGAGAAGAAGAACAGTAATCTAAATAGTGCAACAGAGCAATGAGATGTTTAAAGTGACACCAATGCTAAGAGCAGTAAGTAGATGAGTCTTTGGTGAAGAGGATGTTCTGAACATGAGTGAAAGTCTTCAGTGTGAGTTTGTAGCAAGTGGGGGTGGGGGGTGAGTTTCCTTATCTCCTGGTGGAGGAACCCGTCCTGGTGTCTGCTGGTTCTGGTCTGGAGGCGCAGCGGTCTCCTCCATGATGGCAGCAGAACAGAAGTGTTTGGTGTTGAAATGGGCTGCAAACGCTACAGAGCACTGTTTTAGGGGGAAACACAACCACTAAAAATGCCTTTTTCTGAGAAATTTTATTCTGAAACATAAATTTATTTTGGATTTGCTCAGTTATTTGAAATGGATTTTTAATTTTTCTGTTAGCTTTTTTAGAAACAAAAGTTTCCAAGTTTCAATTTATTGATATGTTATCAGTTTTTTTGTGGTTTTATTGTTTTTAGCAAACACAAAAAGACAAATAGTTTTAATGTGGAGATTTGGCGCCGCCTGCTGGCGCCGTCCATATTGCGGTTTGGTGACCTGACGCGACCCCGTGTGCCCCACAGAAAAAGCTGCCTCAGCTGAAAAGTCTGGACCTGTTCAACTGCGAGGTCACCAACCTGGCCGACTACAGGGACTCCATCTTCAAGCTCCTCCCCCAGCTCACCTACCTGGACGGCTACGACGTCAACGACCGCGAGGCGTCCGACTCTGAAGGCGAGGGAGACGGCGTCGACGATGAGGGCGAAGAAGGTGAGGAGGGCGGGGCAAAGACGCAACGCGGACGATGTTCAGGTTGTTGACGTTTACCTAAATGTTTGCGCCGCAGAGGGGGAGTCGGAAGACTTTGAGGATGAGGAGGAGGAGGACGAGGAAGATGTGGTGGCTGAGGATGATGATGAAGATGACGACAGCGCAGACGATGAGGTTTGTTGTTTTATTTTACGGAGGCGTAAACACTTCTTTAAGAAATGTTTGATCTAAAGAGTTTTATTTGATCTACAGAAAAACTGAAGTTTAGGAAAATGTGATTCCTGAAGTGCAAATAAAGAAAAACGTTCAAACATGACTAAGTTCACAAAATGTGTTTTATTGTGAAAAACCAAGAATGCCAAATTTAGTAGCTTTTTTTCCAATTCATTTTTTATCTTTTTAACTGCTGTTCTTTGCTGCTTCCCACAATTCGCAAACAAAATATCATTATTTTCTTTTAAGTAATATCTATAATTGTTTGACTCGTTTTTCCCTCTAATTGGTTTTTAAAAGTAATTGTTAAAAATTTAATTATTTAAGCTGCACAGCATTTTTCCTTTTTATTCTTTAGAACTTGTAAAAATAATGATTTGAAAAAATACATTTGCATTAAAATCCTTAAAGTTTTTATTTTATATACACAAAAAATGACTATTAGGAAAATATAAATGAAATAAATCATAGAACGCTAATTAAGTACAAAAACATTTAAAATATACTTTATTTATTTTCCAAATTTGTCAGCTTTTATTGTTTTCTCTCAATTTTATTAATTTATGTTTCGGTTTCTGTTAATCGCTGCGACACAATAAAAATAACATGAAATAAAATTGTCTTATGAACTTTGAAATACCTGAAGAATAATTTTTAATCAAACTTTTGTGTCCTTTAAATATTCATTTAGACATTTATTTGCTTTAATTTTACATTTTCAAAACATGTATTCTACATTATTAAGGTTTTATTTAACGAAATAAAGATGTTTAAAAATGTCTTAATGGATAACCGTAATGTTTTTGGAGAAATCTGTATTTAATTTGTATATAAAAGAAATGTTTGTCTGGTTTTCCTGTAGGACGGAGAGGTCAACGGAGATGTGGACAGCGAGGACGAAGACGAGGATGAGGAGGACGAGGATGAGGATGGTGAGTGAGGAAGACCCTGTTTTCCGTTTCCTTAGCAACCAGAGGTTCAGCAGGAAATGATGTCATCTGGGAAAGAAAATCTGATCATCTTTCCGTCTGCAGATGAAGACTCGTCTCCCGTCAAAGGAGAGAAGAGAAAGAGAGACCCTGAAGACGAGGATGAAGAGGAGGACTGAGCTCCACTGGACGCCCACCTGACCTCTGACCCCACCCCCCTCTGGGCTGCATCCCGTCCCCCAGCGCCCCCCCTCACACCTGAACCGAAAAACATTTCAATCTTTTTTTTTTTACAAACATTTAACTAAAAAGAACAAAAAATTAAGACCAAAACGTGACTTTTTTTGTTTGGTAACTATAGAAATTCCCAATTTTTTTTTTTTTTTTCATCTTGATGAAGCAAACATGAAATTTCGGATCAAACTTGAACGCCGCGTCGCCTCAGAACCTTTGGAATCAGAGAAAAACGTTGAAACTTCCCATCTTTTTCTAGTGTTCCCTTTGTTATCGGCACAGATGACGTCATCTTTCCGGATGTTTTTTTGTTTTTGTGCGGTCCAGGTGCGTCTCCCTCCCCTCCCCCCCTCCCCCGCAGCCGTGCGCTCAGGGCAAACTCTGTTCTCTTTGCCAGCAGAGCTTTTTAACGTTTTCCTGTTTGTCTGTTTTCTTGCAGAGGTTATTTTTGTTCAGGTTCATTTGTCTGGAGACTCCGCCCCCCTCCCCCTATCTTTTCTTGTCCCCCCACGCCTTGATTTCTTCAACCTCCAGTTATTTTGTTCACACTGACTTACTTGTTTTTTTTTTTTTTTTTTACTTTCTGTAAGTTAAATAAAAACATGCGAAAAAGGACTTTGTAAATAAAATCTTAACATTTTGCTTCGCTGGTCTCTGCTTCTTTACACAGTCAGGTGTGATGATGCGTTCAAGGCCCGTGTGTTTTTTTACTCAACACTGAAATATGGCAACACATTAGCAGATGTTTGTTGTTTATGTCTGTCGAGTTGCTAAACAGATCTTTTATTGTCTCGTTTGTTGATTGAATGATTGGTTTATTTCTGGATATTTCTCTTTTTTTTGCAGCTCATGTTATAATACAAACTGACCAATTAGACACCTTAGTAAAAGTAGGCGGAGTCTGTTGGCCTTTCAAAAAGCTAGCTTTTCATTGGCGAGAGTGTTTACCGTGGAAATGTGGACTCCACTGAACTCGGACCGATCGCTGTTTATTGATGATTTCTGGCTCCAACATGGCGCTATCTGATCGCAAAAAAATGGTACCTGAATTGACTTCATTTGGTTGGAGCCGGTATCTGTGGGTGACGCCGCACTCACTCCAGTTCTCATACAGTCATACATTTAGGCTCCGCCCCTGCTTCTAGTTTTTTTTGGGCTTTCCCTTAAATCCAGGCGATGCTGATGGAGGATTTAATAATGTTTGTCAGCTGTAACGCTACAACAATGACAGGTTTTCCTGAGGATGGGGGTCGTCATGGAAACCCGCCACGAATGTGGAGCAGACTCCCGTTGGTGAATGTGGACTTAAATCCCCAAGGAGTCAAACTTCAGGAGCCTTCAGCATGATCTCCATGTTCTTCTCACGGAGGAGCTCGCCGATTAGAGGGCGGAGCCACCTGTTCATGAACAAACAGTAGGAAGGCGGTCCCCAGAGTTCTGCTGTTTATTTCTGCTTCACTGCAAACGGTGGAGACACAGATGTGAGAAGACTCGGTTCCTCCAGGTCCACAGACCAGCAGCAGCTCAGTCAGAAGTTGGCCCTCATGTGGTTCCTGTAGTTCTTGATCTCCAGTTCCAGCTGAAGAATTCTCACCTGCAGACAGAAACACCTGATTGAGCTGGATACAGGGGAAGCAGGATCACCTGCCGGTGGACCTCTGGTTCTGGTTCTGGTGGTGCCGCCACCTCCTTCTGGGTCAACTCCATCCTCAGCTCTCTGATCCGGTCCTGCTGCCTGTAGAACGCCTGCAAGAGCTGAAAGGGAAACGGCGTCAGAGTTTACTGCTCTGGCGCTTTGTGCCGCGGCGTTCTTTGGAAAGCCCTCTGACCTCCTGGTCGCTTGGCGGTGGGGGGGTCTCCAGGGGCTCGCAGCAGTGCGTCCACAGAGGGAGCTGCGTCCCGTCCGGCTGCCACTCTGACAGGTCGTCTTCGGGGTATTTGGCGTCCTGGTAGGACAGCTGCTCCTCCAGGAAGGCCTCGGTGTGAAAACACAAAGGTTTAGCCCCGCCCCCCCAAAGACCACCTTCTGCTTCAAATGTCACTTTTTAGCAATAAAAAGGAAATAAAGACAATAAAATAAATGGATCAAGTCTATTTAAGTTATTGAATTTATTACTAATTTTTTTGTTTTTTGCTTTCAGTTTTCAAATTGAAACATGTTTTTACTGTGAAAACCACTTCGCGTTACATGTTAATGAAAACACTTTGTAATTAATTTCTTAAATCAAACTTTATTTATAAATTAAATAGAAAATTTAATGAAAAAAATTTCTTCTGTGGTTCATTTAATTTTTTCAAACTATTTGTATTTAATGTTTATTCTGTATTTTTTTGTGACTAAGTAAAATTACCAAAAAGCTTAAACTCAAAGTTAAAACTGACCCCAAGTCTCACACCTACAGGAGGGGTGGAACTTTGATACAGACCCTACCACCTTTTAGACTGTCAGTCAGGAAATCCTGTTATTTTGGTTTTTGGCTTCACCCCGCTGTGGGTTTGAACCCTCTGTTTCTGAAATTGACAAACAGGACTGAATTTGGGTTTGATTGTGTGTTTGGGGGGTTACGTTTTCAAAATCAGCTGTTTCATTCATTAGCGTTTAGATTTGGGGCCATTTGATTGGGTGGGTGGACCCAACAACACTCTTTTTGTGGTACCAACAGGTTGTTGAGGTGGGCGGTGTCATGTCTAATGTGGCCGCTCCACTTCACACTGCGCACCCATTCTATTGGACAGAAATGACATTGAGTCTTTTCTGCAGTTTTTCGTTCCTGCATGACCCCACAACTGAATCAGCGGTTGGTTGAGTCCATGACAGAACTGAAACCGCGGACATCCGTGGTGGTCTACCAGCTCTATGATGTCCTGGTCTCCAGTCTCAACAGCAGCAGGCGGAGCCAACATGAACGCAATCGGCCTCAGACGACCGTTGGCGGAGGAGACCTCCGCGTAAGGGTTTTCTGGTTTGATCTCAGGATTGAGGGACATCAACACTGGATCTGAGGAGAGGTTGAGACTGGTGTCACACTGTACCACAGCACCATCTGCAGATGAATCCATCAGCAGGTTGGGTGTATCGTGGTCACAGACCCCTGTTGATCCCCAGGAGCCACTCCCTTGCCGTCACAGCCGCATGGTTTCCAGCCGTCGGCGGGTAAAGATCCTCCTGGAAAACCTCTGACTGGAAAAGCAGGACAGACCGTGAACATCTGACGTTCTGTCTTCTTCATTAGAAGTGGAGGGCAAGACCGTCTCAACCTTTTTTCGTGGCACGATCATGGACAGTGGCCCCACCAGGTCTTTAACAGCAATCAGTCGGTAGAACCGGAAGACCTCGCACCCCATCACGTCCAGGCCGCGTTTGGGCATCACTCCTGCAGTCGCGTCGGACATGAAAGGCAGAAAACATCAAGTGATACACACGCTCAGATCCCTGAGGAACCACTCAGACTCCGTGTTCAGGGGGTGACGGTTCAGCCCATATGTGGGCCACTTCCTGACCACTTCTAACTAGGGATGGGTACCAAAACTTGGATGAAGGGGCTTCGTTTCAGACACGTCAATCCCTTTCATTCTAATCAGTTTTCCTGTACTATTCTAGCCATTCATTTTATCTCTCTAGTGATGGTGGGCGGGCTCATATCAGAATGGACGTGGCCATGAGGGTGGACAGAGTCAAAGTGAGCAAAGGTTAGGATTTAAAGGAAAAGATGCCAATTTTAGTAACAAGTTCTCCAAAGTGTTCCTGACCAGAAGAGGTGCTCTCCTTCATGCTGTTACGCTGCTTCATCACACATCAGTGTTTATGGAAAAAACTGGAGGGATTTGTTTTCATTTTTTTAAGCAGCTTTTACGCACCAGAACCGTTTCAAAAGAACCAGTTTGGCACCGGAACAGGATAAAATCCAAAAGGTACCATCCCTACTTCAAACAAATACGTTCCTTCATTTTTACCACATTTTCATTCTAAACCCCAGAGCCCCATGTGACAACAAAAAGACCACGCCCCCATTTGGGGCAGAGCTTAAATATAAAAAGGAAAAATATAAAACATTTTAGGTCAAATTACATGTTTAAAAGCTGAAAAAATTAAATATTAATAGATTAAAAGTTAATTACTTAATTCTGAATTAGCTTAAATAGTTATACAGCAACACAAAATGGATTCAGAGAGAAATGCAAAACTAGAAATGTCAAATGAATCCTGAATGAGCTGAAAAATGGTGTTTCCAAGTAATCAATAAAAATGCCAAAAGAATCAGTACATTTAGTTAAACAAGAAAAAAAATATATAAAAAGAATTTAAAATGGGGTCAATAGTAAAATCTACCAAATTAAAAGCTTAAAATTGAATAATTTATCTTATAATCTTATAACTGTAAAGAAACAAAAACCAAGATAAATTGAAGCAAAAGAGATCCAGTTCTGAACATCTGCTGAGGTTCTTTTCTCACAAAAATAACAGAGGTTTGAAGGATGAAAGGAGGTTTTTTCAAAGAGAGCAGAACCTCTAGGAATAAAAACAGAACATTTAGAGCCTCCATCTCCTAAAGAAGCTGAACATTTAGATCCCTGATTGGTTGATAGTTCAGACGTTGGTCATCAGAGTTATTGGAAAAGTGTTGCAGAAATCTCTGTGATGGACGGGTGCGGTTCTGACCCAGGCCTTTCTGCGGCAGCACGGATCGGTACTCGTTCAGGAAGCTGATGAAGGGTTTCTCTGCGCTCAGCTCATAGAAGCGGATGTTCCCGTCTCCCTGAACACAGACAAAGACCAGAGAAAAACTGCTCACTTTCAGCCATGAACGTCTTTCACCCCATTCCCTTTGCAGGTACAGTCTTTGACAAATAAACGTAATGTGTGCAGAGAAAGTGTAGACATGGTTGCAGTGACCTTTCCAGCCAGGTAGAGCATGTGTGTGTCTGGGTCGTAGAAAGGGAAGAGGACTCCTGCAGATCCGTCTAGATCTTCCTCGTATAAAGGCTCTGATAAATCCTCCTGCACACAAAGAAAAACGTTCAGCTACTGCTGTAAAAAATCTATTTATTTAACCAGAAAAATCCCTCTGAGATCCACAGATGTCTTTGTTAAAGGCCACGAGTCAGATTACAACCCAACCAAAGACATTTCATTGGAGTAATACCATACAAAATATGGAGAACGGTCAAATGTCAATGATTTTACTTCCAAGTCCTTCAAAAAAGCATCAAACCAGTGTTGTGAGATGTGTTAGATAAACTGCCCTTTGCAGAGAATTCCATGTGTCAAACCCCATGATCAGAGGTCAAAGTGGAATATATAGAGGAAGGGGTCTTACTGCATCCCAGAGGACCATCTGTCTGTGCCTCCATGAGGAACTCCCCGTGGACAGGAGCATCTTCAACCCGTTGATGTACAAAACCTTGTTGGCGCGGTGGGACTTCCAGCTGGACACCTGCAGAGGCAGAAACGTCTGCAGAACAGCTCCCCCAAGAGGACAAACACAGAAACAAACACTCCTCAGATTCCAGCACCTGGAGAATCTTTCCCGCCCGCGGATCCAGGACTCGAACTCGTCTGTCCTTGGACGTGACCGCCAGTCTGCTGCCATCACTGTTGAAGCTGACGGACAGCAGCAGGGCTTCAGAGGGGTATCGGTGGTGGACGGGCATCAGGATGACCCGGACTGGATGCAGAATAACTGCGCCAGCCTGAGAGATATCCCAGAGAAGAACCTGACGCATGGAGAGAGCATGGAAGATGATTATCAACGTGTTTTTTAAAGTCTGAGTTGAGCAATCCACACGTTTCCTGTTGACATTTGGTTTATGCAGATGCTGGTTTGACATATTTTTGTATTTCAAAACATTGGTGACTCTCTGATAGTGTAGCCCTTTTTAACAGCCAAAACAAGAAAGAAAAGGAAAAAGATGCCCTTTAAATATCCTTTAAACTCACATAACAATAGTTGATTTAAACAAAGCCTAAACAGTTTATGATATTTAATTTTAAACTCATGTTTTAAAGGGTTTCTTCTTGTATACACATAGTAGAATTTATTTGCTTTTATTTGAGCAAAATAAATCATAACCCAGCAGATATTTTATGCAAAAGTGTAAAAAACGTGTGAAACAAACATCCAAATCCCTTCACTCTGACTTTATACTTTCTTTTTTTAAGTGTGAACTAAACTCCATCATTATATTTATCCCGTTTCCTGAATCCACCTGAATCTCAGCTCAATTTTCAGAGTTACTGTGCCGTCACACCTTGTAGTCGTAGGCGGAGCTAAGCAGTAGATTCTCAGCGGTTGGGTGCCATTCGATGATGGCCACCCTCCTGGAGTGAGCGACCAGGGTCTTCCTGGCTTTGGTGAGGTTCTGCTGGAGACCAAAAGCCGGAATATCCCAGATCTTTACCTGGGTACAACAATGGAATGGATGACATCAGCTAAACTGGCTTAAAAGCTAAAAAATGAAAGCCTTCATTGCATTTAAACCCATAGGTTTAGATCTTGGGATCTGAGATTTTAACATCTAAAAAAAACATACGGTGCAGTCCTCTGAGCACGAGGCGATGCTGTAATCATCAAACGGGTTCCACTTGATGTCCAGAACTCTTCCTCTGTGGCCACACACCCTGGGGTGCTGAGGAACTACTCTGCCCGTCTGAACAGGAGGTTATCATTAGATTTCACTCATTTTAGTAGCAATAAAATCACAAAAATGCATTTATCTGTGATTTTGTTCGGCTTTTAATCACATCTAATCACACTAATATCGGTACGTTTTAGGCCTCTGTTAGGTGAGGAACGTTAGCTTTCATACGTGATGGATTGGCAGGACTAAAAAACACCCTCCCGCTGTGCACTCTGTCACCACGGCGATGAAGCACGGATTGGCTGAGCAGTAGTGGTTGTCGTGGACGCTGTGTGTGATTGGCACCCCGTCGTAGCTGTGCTCCCTGGTGGCAGCTTTCCCGAAGACGTGACGAAACTTTGAGCCTCGGAGAGACGAACACCACGACATCTGGAAGACGGAAACACAAAAAAGTTGTTTACAATGAAGGACTTTGGCCAATCATGAGAACAAAGAAAACTGTAAATTGAAGAGGATAATGATGGGGAAAAGACTGAAAGGGATTAAAACAATAATGTCAGGTGTCAGAGACAAAACAATGTTAGGTCCTTAACAGGGAATGGCTGGCTGTGGGTCCAAAACAAAAAACTGACATTTTGGGCCTCCTATAACATGAAGTACTAGTGGGTACTTCCTATTTGGAAGGTGAGGGGGGAGAGTTAGTGAGTCCAGTTCTCATATACAGTTAATGGTCATGATATCCATCGTGCCAGTGTATGTGTGTGTCTGTTTGTGTTTTTATATACTTATGGGGACCACAGTCAGGAAACATCTAATTTGGACCTTCTGATCCACTGAGACTTTCCAGTCCAGGAGGTTTTCAGAGGTCAGTCTTGTGGCCAAAACTAAAACTGTCTCTCAGTCGTCTCCATCCAGACTATCCTGGAAAATACTGGCTGTTCTGGTGAAATATATATCCCTGTACAAACAGTTGCAGGTCAAAGTGTGTGTGTTTTTGTCTACTTATGGGGACCACAGTCAGGTACCATTCTGGTCCTCGGAGACCTTCAGGTCTAGTCGTTTTTAGAGGTCAGTCTTTTATCAAGGGTCATGGCTAAAACAAAAATCATCTCTGTCATCTACATTCAGACTGCCCTGGAAAAAATAGGCTGTGTCGATGAAATATGTCTCCCTGAACAAACACATAGTAGTGAATATGTGTGTGTTTTTGTGTAAACGTAGGGACCACAGTCAGGTACCGTCTCATTGGGACCTTCTGGAAAATGAAGAGCTTCTGGTCCAGGAGGTTTTCAGAGGTCAGTCTTGTGGCCAAAACTAAAACTGTCTCTCAGTCGTCTCCATCCAGACTATCCTGGAAAATACTGGCTGTTCTGGTGAAATATATATCCCTGTACAAACAGTTGCAGGTCAAAGTGTGTGTGTTTTTGTCTACTTATGGGGACCACAGTCAGGTACCATTCTGGTCCTCGGAGACCTTCAGGTCTAGTCGTTTTTAGAGGTCAGTCTTTTATCAAGGGTCATGGCTAAAACAAAAATCATCTCTCTGTCATCTTGATTCAGACTGCCCTGGAAAAAATAGGCTGTGTCGATGAAATATGTCTCCCTGAACAAACACATAGTAGTGAATATGTGTGTGTTTTTGTGTAAACGTAGGGACCACAGTCAGGTACCGTCTCATTGGGACCTTCTGGAAAATGAAGAGCTTCTGGTCCAGGAGGTTTTCAGAGGTCAGTCTTGTGGCTAAAACTAAAATCGTCTCTCAGTCTTCTCAATCCAGACTGTCCTGGAAAACAATTGGCTGTTCTGCTGAAATGTATATCTCTGAACAAACACATGGAGGTAAAAGTGGGTGTGTTTTTGTGTGCATGTGTGCACCAGACCATAATCTCATAATTGTGTTGTGGAACGCCAGTGGCTGCATTATCTGCTCTAATCAATAATGCAATCAGTTGCCTTTTAAAATCATATCAATAATACATAGTCCCAGGTAACTTTGTTTTTGCTGACACATATTTGGAATATTCAACTTAACCAATAAGACAAAAGTTTTATGTGTTTTTTTAATTTTGCTGTATCTCTCAAAAACAACCTATGCTTACTACACACCTAAAATGTTTTCATTTTTGATGTTTTTGATTTAATTCTTTCTTTTTTCATTAGGGTTAGGGTTAGTTGCATAAAAATATTATTTGAACAATGCAAAGTATAGAATGAAGTAAATTAGGATCCTCAGATTTAAAGGACCCGATGAGCTAAAACACAGAAAATGAGTCCAGTGGAAAAAACTTGTAAAAGTTTAAGGGTTCTGGTTTGTGTAAATGCATCCAGTTGTTGATATTTATGGTTTCATGGCTGAAACAACTGGAGTCTTGAATTAACAAATGAACTTACATTGATTATCTCTGAATGTAACTTTAAAAACACTCATTTAAAAGAAATCTTTGTTTCTTACCTTAGGTAATGATATGTGATGAGGCGTTAGTGTCCACCCTTCAGGCAGACCAGTGGTTGTGCCTCTGAGCGTCCTCTTGCATGAACCTTTGAGCTTCTCTGACTTTGTTTCTGTGTTCCCTCTTGATCCATGACGTCTGGCCTCTGCTTCCACATTAGTGGAGCCGTTTATGCACGGCTGCTCGCACACAAATGCCCCCCGACAAGATGATACCGCTGCAGCACACACGTGCATTTACATGCAAATGAAGCTACAGGGGGAGTCACGGGTGTCATTGAAAGGGAGTCCTTTGGAAAGCACAAGTGATTTAGAGAAAAAGATCTCCTTTAAATTCCCTCTAGTGTCTAATCTTCTACAATACATATTAAAGCTGCACGGGTCTACAGTACTGAAAAAAAAGTTTCTTGTTATTTTATTAATGTTTAGTGAGAGAAAGTGGAAGATTTTCAACTTAAAAGACTGTCTGAAAAAAAGTTCACAGGAAAAATCAGTAAGGAACAGTTTTCTATAAAAGAGAGATTTTTCAAAAGCAAACCTAAAAAAAGAGTTATTGTACTAATGAACAACTAGTGAAAAAAGAAAAAACAACTTCCAAACAAACGTAAAAAAGGTTTAACTGAGTGTTATTGGCCTTACTTTTAAAGTTTTAATTAGTTTTCCAACCTCTCATTTATGTTGTCTAAAAGTTTCCCTTGAAGTGATTAGGAATCGAACTCCTGGTTTGCAGGTGAACTGACTTCACTTCAGTTACCTGAGCTTTCAATCCAACTACAAAGAGGAAGAGGTGAACGTTTGCCCTTTTTCTGCTGTCATCTCTGCTGCCTCAAGTGGTCAACCTACGGTGGCCCTGTAGTCCAAACCACACCAACAAATCCCTCAATGCAAAAACACATTTAAGATCACAGCAACAATTAAAAAGCAAAACAAATAATTAAAATAACAACATGTTAGATACAAACTTAAACACCAGAAGGCAAAACACAATTACAAAAATGAAACAAAATAAAAATTAAAAACAAAAATAATTTCCAACTTTTTCAAAATGAAATTAGAAAAAGCAAAACAGAACAAGAAACTGGAAAAGGTAGGACACATGGGACATCGGTGATTGGAAGATGACCTTAGAGTTTCAAAGTCTGAGTTATAAAGATGACCAAAAACACACACGTTCTTTCTTAACATTTTTTTTTTTATTTTTTAACAGAAAAACTGCTTGTAGTAGTTAAGACAGAAGAAAAATATTGAAATCAGGTTTAAAATGCATCAATAATTTTAATTGGAATACAGTATACCTTAAACATTATGTAATTAATCTTTAAATCACACATTAGCTGAGTAAAAATGCATTCTATTGGCAGTAAAGACGTTCTGCTTTTTGCTGCACAGACACAAAAAGTTGTTTAAAGCAGAATTAAAAGGGTCTAAAGACTTTCATGTTAGCTGAACACATAAATGTGGCCTTACTCCTCCAAACAAAGAAAACTGTTCTGAAAAACGTGTCTATGCAAATTAAATCATAGAACATTTAATTCATCAATGCTGCATCACTAGCATTAAGAAAACCTTTGTTTTCATCTGTGTTCTGTCTTTAAAGCCGTTGTGTCCTACAGTAGCAGCAACACACAAGTTTGTCAGTAAAAATTAATATGTTGCCTGGAAATCATCTTTATGAACTCAATCAAATAAACATTTTTTCCTTTCCAATTTTTGCAATTTTCTATGATTCTAGAAAATCTAACATTATAGATGCATGATATACCATGAAGCTAAAAGCAAAGCAATGGGCTAAACACAATGAAAGATTTCAAGTTATTGGACATTGGAACAAAGGCCTCAACAAAGCTGGAAAGTTAGTTACAATCCTGAATTTGAAATGCTGAAGACCTTGTTTATAATTGGCTTTTACATTAAGAATTTGATCAGAAGGATATACAGTCCCCTGTGATCAACAATTACATCTTTGAAGAAAGTACCGTAATTTCTGGACTATAGAGCGCACACGATTACAAGCCGCACCCACCCATTTTCACGTGTTTAACTTCTTTTGAACATACACAAGCCGCGTCAGAGTACAAGCCGCATGCATTAGGCAAGATGGTCATCCTGACAGATCATGTCCTGACTCCCAGACTAAGTGCAATTCATTAGCACATTGTGGGAGGAGACAGCCTTGCCTCAGGCTCATGTATTTGAATACACCCACATCTGCCAAACAGCATGGACCTCTATTTTGTTCACCAGTTCCTCAGTTATGTTTTTTTTATTGTATTTTTCTTACTTTTTTTTTAACTTATTGACAATCTAGGTATCATACATAAAATTACAAACAGTAACCATATAATCAACATTACATCCCTCAGTTATGATGAGGGAATTTACATCCGCGATCCCCCATTTCCCATGAGTCTTAGGGGCTAAAGGCGGGTCTAACCCGGCTCGCCACACTGTTGTATGTGTTTAAGAATGAGCAAGGAGCAGCAGTGGATGGAGGGGCGAACGGAAGAACAGCTCTCCTTCCGCTTGTGTCGCGGCAGCATTATGGGAGTAACAGGGCTGGTTAAAAAAAACCACCAGTAAAAAAAAGCAGCGGCGACTGAAAAGCGCGCGCCTTCACGCGGCACGTACGTCAGAAGTTTCCTTCCACAACAAACACTGTTGCTCTGCGGACGCCTATGCGCTCCGTGCTCGCCCCGCGCGCTCCTTGTCTCCCCTTCCTATCTTCTCCGACACCCCTGGCAAGGGAGGAGCGCTTCGTCCCCATTGCGCCGGTGGACGGAGCGAATCGTGTCTGTGCGGAGCAATCGGACTTAATACTGTACGTTTTGTGGATGAAGGGCGAGGGAGGATGCGTTGTTACGTGTGAGAGCCTTCAGACTGCCATCGGCCCCCCAGCTCAATGTGAATGAGCAGCAGGAGAACATGTCTCCAGCTCACACGGAGGCTGTGAGCTTTTCAAAGCAAAATTACGCTCAGTCCTTAGAAACCGTTAAAAACGATCACGTCAATCTGTGTTTCCAGTCGTATCCCGACAAAATAAAGGCCGGTGTTATTCCCACATATTTACATGCAGCCAAGCTGCAGATGGCAGCTTTTCCCGCATTGATTCATGTTCATCCAGGCTAAATGTTGTTGTTAGCGCCTGTTAGCCTTCACCTAACCGTTCTTCCGGCTTCGTTCTGCCACAAAAAAGCACTGACCACACAGATTAAAAATAAAATGATGAGCGAACAGGCGATTCATAA